>NC_010139.1:600000-866983 GCF_000091205.1 Cyanidioschyzon merolae strain 10D | reverse complement strand
CCCCCCATTCCCCCGATTCTATCCGGTATTTGGTTATAGCGCGGGAGCATTTGTCATTGCGATGTTTAATGTACTAGAGTCACTAGGGAAGTTTCTCGGTATCATGAACTGTGTTTGTATGTATCGCTCATCGTGATGCCTAGAACAGAATATCCATTAAGGAATTCCTTCCCGTGTAACGGTTTGTATCTTTGATAAATCGTTCAATGACCAGATAGATGTGATCCCCGGATCGATATTGGTGTCGGGAATGCGTTTATTATGCCAAAGAATCACTGTTCGTACCATCGCCTTTATTTAGTCTTGGCTCTACTGTCCGTTTCACGCTTCCTTTTTACGCCAAATCCCTGCCTGAACATGCGCCGTACCATCTGTATAGCTGATGCGGATGCGCTACTGAAACTGGACAGTTTCGGCATTCCACTGAGTGCTTCGGGGGAGGCTTCGCTCTCGCGACCAGAAATCAGGGCTATTTTATATTTCTGGGAGCCCTCAAGCATGAAATTTAGTGCTTCTGCCTGCGGTGGCGCGAAACCATGTGCTAAGATTCCACCGCCACCAAGGTGACAGCGATACGCAGCACACCCGCTCTTAGTCCTAGAACCAAACGCGATTCGTACGAGATTTTCAGGTGCGTCAACTTTCTTGCCAGTCTGGCTCATTTAGTGCAAGGGCAGGTTGCGTCTTCCGGTTTGTAGGTCTCTCCATCTCTAAGGTAATTGTTAGACCATACCCAAAACGTTTCTCTTTTTAAGGTTTACCATAGTTATGAAGTGAAACTGCTAACTCGGTGTCTTTAATCTTTATGTTTCTCTTTCTTCTCTGCGTTTTTTTGCCCGTACGCGCTCCACTTTTTTTGGGTGTCAGAATACTCAATATGTCTCGCCGGTGAACATAATCGCGAGAATGACTACTTTTTGATCACCAGCTGTATAGGGGCATGTAGTGTTTGTGTTGAAATCGTGGCAAAATATATGTTTCTCTTCAATACTGTTTCAATATTCAAGTAAAAGTATATACCTGATATTCCGCCGTTTAATGCAGAAGCGTGCAAAGTGTTTTTTATAAATAATCCGTACTTATGGTACTCGAGGTAGTGATGTTTCGGATGGCCGGTATTTCCGGCTGTCGGGGGCGAACAAAGAGCTTTGCCGAGTGTAGAAGAACCGTGTAAGACGAAGACGCGCAAGAAACTAGAGCCCAACCTCAAAGACTGCATGAAAGACGACAGAGCGAAGAAGTGGTGTTTAAATCCCGTCGTCTTGGGCATATTACAAATCCGTACAAAGGAAAGTTGCGAGAGGCCGTCAGAAATCATGGAGCATCTTGCTCAAGGTATGTTTGTATCGCTTCTTTTTCGACTGATGCGTTTGGAATGGGGAGATGCATCGCGTCGAAACCCACGTCGAACAAGTAACGTTTCCGGAAAAATTTTTCAAAAAGATTTTCATCATCCGCCCTGATGCTGCTGTGGAGATATATCTTGGAGAAATGAGCGAGTTCATGCTTTCCTCAAAAATTATTCCAAATACCGCTTCAACGGTGCTGGACGAAGAGTAACGCAGACATTAACGATTACAGGGCAATGAGCTACCTCACGTATGTGAGGAAGTATAAGATCGTAAACATCGACTATTTTTTGCTACGCATCTTCTTGGCGCTGTTCTCGGGCATGTTCCGCGAAGGGATAGGGGCAATCTTCGATGGTATCAAGAACGATCGCGAGCATGAACAAGAGATCGAATTCGTCGACAAGCGGACATCATGCAGTTCCAAAAATAGGGCTTCTGTTTTCCGCGCGACTCTTCTAAAGCATCGTTCGGTCTTGGGGCATTTCAACCCAAGAGAAAAATTGTCAGATATCTGAAAAAACGAAGAGGGATGTTACCCCCGCTTCCTGCCCTACTATATGTTTTTGGACCGAGATCTCGAACGCAAGGCCGACATGGATCTGAGTGTGGAAAGAATGACGGATTGGAGGACCGGCATTGATGAGCTTCTCCGGATGCGCTTCATTGCCTTCCGGTTATGCGAGTTCAGGTCACATTTTGTGAATATCGACTCTAGAGCCCTTTGAGCCTTCAGCAATGAGATCTCTCTAGAGCTCGATTTAAGAAACAAAGAGGTCACCAGCGAAGACCGGAAACCTACTGGAAGAATAATTTCGATTTCAAGCGTCCGTGGCCGACCAAAAAAAAAAAGGTGCTCACGGGAGCCATCGATAACGATGGGGTTTCCATATGTCTACGTAACCGGCGATTGAAGGCAGGCCGCCCTATCCCGTCTTCATTTCGCCCCTGCCGAAGGACAAACACAAAAAGACCAGCCATGGAACGTATAATCCCCACGAAAACGACTTTGTCGTCGGCCTTAACCCCTGGGATCACGAATATCATAACAATCGCAATATCCAAGCGTGCGGAAGATGGTACTAACGGTAACTTACGTCAGAAAGACATGCGTCTGTTGAGGCTCTCGAGAGCAAGATACTATCGAGAATCCGTTATACAGAATGCGAGGAAGAAATTTGGAAGCTGAAATGCATGAATGGAAGAGAACCTGGAAGCTTTGAGCGAGGTGACGAGCCGCGGCGCGGACATAACCTCTTTCTGAAATTCATGGATGTTCGCGTTGCTCGTTGGGATGCGCTGTGGGAGGAGAATACAAAGCCCCGGTGGGCTCGTTTGCGTATGAATTTGTATTGTGGGAAGCAGCGTGCAGTCGCGAACTTTTTTAGTGAGTTCCGTGCCATGAAGGAGGATGAAAGCCATAGGCTGGTAGTAGCGTACGGAGCAAGGCGCTGGAAGACCCAAAAAGGACTTCGCCAGCTCCGACGACATGGACGTACAAGGAATACGCATGGCGTTTCGTTACAGTACCTGTGGATGAGTTCCGAACGTCCTATACGCACCATGGACTGATTGTACACTTCAGACAGTGGAGATGGAAAAGTGTCAGCGGAGTCCTGAGGAAATAGCAAAATACGGACCGCTGACGGATGAGCAAATGGAAAGGAGGGCAAAAGTTCGTGGGCTACTTGCATTATTAAGTACAACTAATAGTGGCAAGAAAGGGATTGATTTCGTGAATCGTGACTTTAATGCCGCAATCAATACAAGGAAATGTGCGGTGCTGGAGAAAAGACCTCCAGAGTGGCCAAGAGTGGACTTTGCTTGACAATCACTCAAAGTGGAACTGTATGAGACAAAGTTGGAACCAGTAGTAGGTGGCCGGTCGAAAAAGACAGATGCGTCTGCACGTCGCCTGAGGACGTCTTGTCTAGGGCGCGTTTGCCGCCACTACTGTACACCTTCGGCATCGTTCGACTTTTGAATGGCGTTCAGCGGTGCCAAACTTGTGGATACCTCTGACAGTTCTTTTTCTTTGAAACGCGTTAGGCAGCCGACAGGCGGGCGGGCAAGAAACGGACGGACGCGGCGCCAGGCTACGCACCGTCACGCTTCTGGAAAGTCAGCCGATGAGGCACCTTGCGAACCTTCGGAAGAGAGCAGCGAGTGTCCGCTCTGCCTTGAGGAACTGGATGCCGCAGAGAAAGCATTCTTTCCTTGCGCGTGCGGGTATCAAGTGTGCCTGTGGTGCCTGAGTCGCCTTCGCACAGCGTGCGAGGAGGGCCAGGTCCCCCGGTGCCCCGCGTGCCGGACGCCGTACGACGAGAGCCGCTTTCAACTCCGCGAGGAGCTTAGTGATGAACGTCTTGCAGAGAAGGAACGACTACGTGAAATAAACAGGCGCAAAAAGGAGCGACAGCTTCGCCAAGAACAGCTAGAGAGGGAACGTCAGGAGCAGCGGGAGTACGAGCTCGCCAAGCGGATACGAACAATGCGTCAGACCTTTATCGTGCAGCGGAACTTGATCTGCATTCGTGGATTGCACCAATCTCTCTGGTCCGAGCACACAATTCGGCGCTCGGACATGTTCGGAAAGACGGGGAGAATCCAACGAGTTCTCTTTGTCCAGGGAACTGGCGTCTATGTGGAGTATGCAGATGAGGCGGCAGCCACCCGCGCAATACAGCTTTACGACGGGGCGCGCTGGCAAGGCCATGAAGTGCACGTCTCCTATGGCACGGTGCGCTATTGTGAGGCATTTGTCCAGGCCTGTGAGCAATACCTGAAAACATTCGTTGAATGGAAACAGAGCCAGATTGAGTCTGCACAATGGACATCTGGACGGAACCCGTCAATAAGGCCACTCGATGCAAGCGATACGGTAGCGGTTGCATTCGCCGGCGCAAAGGTCATATCTCGAAAGCGGGCATCCAACGGCGCAAAACCGCCGCAGCCACCGACCCAGAAACGCTGCGTGGATCCCGCGTGTTTATACCGACATGAGTTTGCCTCCAACACAGATGCCATATCCCGGGAGGCTTTTCTCCAGAGTAGGTACGGGCCTCCACCACCGTTGCATGCGTTTCGATCCGCGACCTGTACGCAGACGAAGAAGCCCTGCTCCAACGCGACGCTGCAGCCGCTCTCTGATATCGATGCGAGGCAGGACGCAGGGAGTATCTCGGGTGCCGAGGCGGGTCCAAATGAGGACGACTTCGTCTTTGACGAGTTCGCCTCTCCCAAGATTAGTGCAGCAAGAGAGAACGATCTGTTTAAGCTTGGATGCATCTGGGGAAGCAGTTCGCCCTTGTCGTGGCATGCGGAGCCCGGCCTGGGGACGCGCGCGGCCTCAGAACGCTCAACAAGGCTTGTGGGTGATGCAGCCGAAGGGGCACCGCCTCAAGCATCAGGGGCTATGGTCAACGCATGGCGTTCTTTTGACGAATACGAGCGTATTTCTTTGTCAGAACGTGACGCTACAGGTAATCGTACAGCGCTACACCCAGAGGTCGAACCGTTGACACAGCAGGCGTTCATCTCCTGGGACCCGGCAATTCAAATGGCAAGCGGCGCGATTAGGCGCTCTTGTTCTGTCTCTCTCGGTGCTGTTGGCGAACGAAGGAAACCAGCGACGGGGAACCCATGCTTGCCCGATAACTCACCGATCTCACATTCGGTGTCGTCAGGGCGCTCGGTATCCATTGCGGATCCGCACTGGAGCGTCACCGAGGATCCCTTCGCGCAGCTGACGAAAGCGTTTGCCCAGATCGGTGTAACGAACGTACGAATCGAGAACAGCTATCACGTTGGGGATACCGGTGCTCCGCTCTGGACGGAGGAGACTCGGGGCGGCTCGATCTGGAAGTCGCCGCGCTGGCGGAGCTCTAGCGTATCGGCTTCTTTGACGGCCTTGCAAGACCTTGGCTGGCGGCCCCTAGACGCGAATACGAACTTAGCGGATAGCTGAATATTAGCTTGCTTCGGGAGAGGATATCGCTTGGATCCTTAGTACGATGGAGTCGCGACGCATTCGGTAAACACGGGCGTGATCCTATGTCAATGGTGTTCGAGTGCTTGCCGAGAGGGAAGGCGGTCGCCATGAGGTACGCTTTGCAACGCGGCACAATCAAAGTGTCGAAAACAGGCTTGCGCTGTTTGCGTACAACGGCATCATTCCCGTGAAGCAGATTTCTAGAACGGATGTCGAGGCGAGCGATACGCAGGCTTGATCCGGACGTCACAGATAAGAGTACTCGATCCGAACCACTTGATGGACTTGTATCGACAGGTGCAGTTAGAGGACGCAGACGCCTCCGGATCCATCCGAGGGATTCTGGTGCTTCGCAACGTAGAATATTGCCGCTTACGACTTCGTAAAAATCGCTTGATGATCTCATGGCTGCCGAAGAACACCGCTGTGAACGGGACCAACCACAGCACGCGGGCGAGTCCCCCGGTGAAGAAGCCGCTCAGCCCTTCTCGATGCCAAACGTCACGAGCGGCGTCCCAGTAGCCGCGGTATTGCGAGCGTGCACACGTCATGAGTTTCGTCTTAATGACATCGAGCGGGGTGGTACACCAACCGGTTACGCCGCCAGCGAGGCCACCCATGGTCCATTCCTCTGAGGAATGTAGTCGATCGCGCTTAACAGACCACATGCACGCTCGTTTAAACTGCTCGTATAGCCCAAACTCGAGCATCGTATACGGGACGTCACGCGTAACTGTGGCCCAGTAGCCCCTGTAGAGTCCAGAAACGCCATCCTGCTCAATGATACGCAGAAGCGCTTCGCGGAAGCTCGGATACAAACCGGCCTGGAGGCGGCTCTTTACGACCTCACCGGGGACCAGAACTACAGAGCAGGCCAGAAACGCCAGCGCTGCAGAGGCGACTTCGCCCCAACCCTGTGCTGCAGCCGGGAGCCGCTTCTGCACGGCGTGTTGCTTCAGCAGCTCGTAAGTTGCAAACTTGATCGCGCCTGCTGGCACTTGCCCGCTGAGATTGGCACCTAGGCCGGCGTAAAATCCTCCGGGCCCTCTTTGAGCCAAGATTTCTTGCGCAGCGCCGAGCATTGTCGGCCGGACGTTAGCGCTGCCGCCTGCGGTTGCCACCTGAGCGCGTTGCATGTAGATTTTGATCGTGTCCAACGGGTGCATAACGCTGACGGCGGAGAGTGTCGCCCCGCCGCCAGCCACCAGATGCTCCCATAAACAGAGATCGCCTTTCTCGTCAACCATTGGACAAGCCTCAGCAGACGCTTTAAAGAAATTGAAACGTGAGGTTCAGCGAACGTTCAGCAAAGTTGAAGCCTGCCCCGCGAGGTCGGGCCGTACCTGCCGACCAACGGCGGCGATATTTGCGTCGGCGCGTGTTCCTAAATGGTGAGCACCTGATTCTGGCGTTTCATTTGATGATAAAATGTTGACTTGCTTTATGGATCGCTGACAGCGGAATGAATATTGAAAGAAATGAAAGCGCTCGATATTCTTCAGCCTACTTTCAAACTCCATTACCTATAATTCGTTCGAGATGTGCTGGCCGTTTTGTAGTTCTCTAGCGTGCCGAGCCTTCCCTATTGCTTACACCGAAGGTGCAGCCTCATCACAGCGAAAGAATGGCTTTGCGAGACTACTGAGGGCGTCGTCTCGAGGTGTGGCTCCACTGAGACGGAATCCGGACTCGTTATCATTCAGGGAGCCTGCAAACTGCGGAGACAGACGTGCAGCCTGCGGCAGCGCGAAGCAATATACTAGGAATCATCTTCGAGCAATGCGATGACCACTTGCACCATACCCGCTCCTCGCGCAAGAATAAACTGCTTGGTGCATGAGTTGGTCAGGTCGCACTAAAGCGCTTGCCACTGGGGGAGCATGGAGCACGAGCCTTGCATACTCGTCCGGCTCGCTGGACCTTGCGCCTGGAAAGTAAGCTTTCTAAAATTCTGTATGATTTTCCTCTTTCAACGTTTATTGTAGAGCGGGTACGAAATCGCTATATCGTTGCTCGCGGACTGCGAGTCTCTGTTCTTTTTTCTTTGTTCTAAATAGAGCTATCGGTTAGCACCCGTGGGAAATCAGGCAGGCATGAGACACGACGCGAATGCCGCCGATGTTGAAGGAAAACGCTATCGTGATCAGGAGCGTGTTGTTTAGCTGTAATAGTTGGATTTCCGTTCGAGCCCTAGCAAAGTACAGTTTTTCAGTTCATATGTGTTTCGAACCTAAGACAAGTGTATTCAAGAGTTTTCTCGCAACACATAATAGACGCGTTCAAAGAGAGTTCTGTTTTGAGAAGAAAAGCTAAAAAAAGAAAGTTATGAAAAAGCTAGTCGACGATTCTGTAGGCCCATTATCGCCGGCTGCCGGAAAAAAAATACCGAAAACAGTGTGGAGTCCAGAGGACAGGGGGAGATGAAGAAGCAAAAGGGGGAGGCCCTACGTCGATGCATGCAAGAAAGACTACTTTATGACAACATGGTGGTGAACGCCGGTCTTCGTAAACGTATAAAGAATATCCATATAAGAAAAAGTTTCGAGACACTATCAAAAAACATGTCAACTCGTACTCCATGAGTATTGTCAAGGCGTCGACAGGACTGATGCATTTGGTGATGCAGACGTATCGCGACGTGACGCACATGGAAACGGTCGAGCTTCCGGACAAGCTCTTCGACCAGACACATATTCGTCACTTGATGCTTGGTACAGGGAAAGCGCAGAGGGAAAATGAGCTGGTTCGCACTCTTCACGAAATCTTCGCGGAATTCTGCTTCGAGGGTACTCGATGCAAGGGTGACTCGAATATTTACATATACGGAACGATGAAGTACGTTACGAACCTGAAAAACCATTTAACAGAGAGCCTCGAACGTTTCATGATATGCGCCGTGTTTGCACTCCACACGGGCGTCTCTCGCAAAGGAATATGGGCGATGATCAATGGCACCATGAACGATCGATAGTATGAAGATGAGGTCGAATTCGTCGACAAGAAGGCGTCACTCAGGAGCACGAATGAAGCTTCTGTGATCCGTGCGGTTATACAAGAGCACCGTGCGGTACTGGGGTTGGCGAATCCAATAGACAAGATATCAGAGTTGAAAAAAGACAAGTAAAGATACTATCGCCTCATTCTGCGCGATTTCGTGTTTCTGGACCGAGAGCTCGAACGCAAGGCGGAAATGAAGCTGAGTGTAGAGACAAATGAAGAGTGGGAGAGACGGAAGGCTATTCTAATGGGGAGGCGCGTCAACGTGGTTCCAATGTGCAACATCAAGTCACATTTTGTGAGTATCGACTCCAGAACCCTTCATGGCATCATGAGAGAGATCAGTCCCGAGTTCGATGCTACAATGGAGGAGTTCTCCGGTGAAGCCCGTGAGACATACGGTAAGAAGAGTATCTTCTATTTCAAACGTCTCAAAGTGAGCAAACAAAAGGTATTCGCTGGGATGGTCGAAACCGATGGTGTAGCCATGTGTGTGCACTATTGGCGGTTGAAGATGGATCGTCCTATCGTGCCTTTCGCTTCGCCCTCTGCGAAGCATGAAGAAATCAAAGAGGCAGATCCAGCGACGCAGGAGGTGCAGGATAACGACTTTGTCGTTGGGGCGGACCCTGCGAATACGAATAGCATAACCATCGTTGCTCCCAAGCGTGCGGAAGATGGCATTGACGGCAGCTTACGTGAGAGCGACATGCGTCTATTGAGGTTCTCAAGAACTAGATATTATCGAGAATCCGGTATAAAGAATGCGAGGAAGAAAACTGAGACATGGAATGCATAAATCAAGGAGCACCTGAGAGCTTCGAGCGAGCTGACGATCCGATGAGCAGACTTTCAAGCTTTTCTGAAATTCATGGAAGTTCGCGTTGCTCATTGGGAGGCGCTTTGGAAAGAATATCTAAAGCCCATGTGGGCTCTATCGCGAATGTATCTGTGCTGTGGGAAGCAGCGTGGATTCGTCAACTTTTTCAATCAGTTCAGTGCCCTCAAAGAGGATCAAAGTCAAAAGCTCGTAGTAGCGTGCAGAGCAGGGCGCTGGGCGCCCAAAAAAGGGACTACACCAGCTCCCACGACAAGAATATATAAGGATTGCGCAAGGCGTTTCGCTAGGATACCTGTACATAAGTTCCGAACATCGTATACAATCCACGAGTTGGGATGTACACTTCAGAGAGCCGAAAGAGAAAAGTGCCAGCGGAGCCCTGAGGATATAAAAACGTACGGAGCGCTGACGGAAGAGCAAATGGAAAGGTGGGCGATTGTTCGAGGATTGCTCGCATTAGAAAGTACAACTTCTAATGGCAAGAAACGTATGGAGTTTGTGAACCGAGATGTTTATGGCGCAATTAATATAAACAAATGTGCGGTGATGGAAAGAAGACCTCATAATGGACAAGAGCGAACTTTATTGGACAACCTCCCAATGTTGAACTATATGAGACATGATTGAAAGCATTAGTACATGGACCGCCGAGAACGCCTGGTGGGCGTCTCTACGTCAGTTGGAGTCGTCTTGTTTAGGGCGCGTCACACGCCACTACTGCATACCGCTGGCGTCGTTCGACTTTAGAGGGGCGTTTGTTGGTGCGTGTCGTGCGCTCGAACATGGCTTTTACAAACATTTTTTTGCATTATTCACCGAAACATCGAAAGGCTTCAAGTGTAGCGTTGGTTAGGAAGGCGTCGACTGGCTTCGTTTGGAGTAGCCGTTGGCTTTCCTCGCACGGGAGGTCGCTCCGGCGGGTTTCCCCATGCTCGTTGGCGAACGCAAAGCGTGCTTGTCGGGCGCTGCAGATCACCTCGACATTAACTCCACCGTTCCCGGTGGGTGCCGGCCCGCGTGACGGCGCTGGTGCTGCTTCCCAGAACAATGGTGCGCCCGCTCCAACTTCGGTCCCAAAGACGGATCACATGTCGAGGCGTGCGCAGGCCCTGCGGGCGTTTTTGCGCAGTCACAAGTCGCTTCTTCGGTGTGGTGACGGCTTCCATACAGAAGCCGCGAACACCTGCCGGAAAAATGATACAGCGCTGATGTTCGTCCCTATCGAAGAGATTGAGTCATATCGTGGTAGGAGGAGTTTTCAGGGCGCTGACGTGGCGGCAGTCATTACGACCAATGCGGAGGCGATCATCGAAGCTGGCATTGCGGCTGCAAGGGTGAAGAAAGAATGCTACGAGGGAAAAAATCTGGCAACGCTGAGCCGCACCGAAGCCATCGAGGAACAGCTCGCCAACGACATGCGCGATCAGCTTCGCATTGTGAGTTATGCGGTGCTGGCTCAGGAGGAGAATGCACCGCCAGTTGACTTTTTGCACCGACGCAACGTTGCATTACTACTGGAGCTCTACCATGAACTTGGGCTGGATTTGAGCCGTGTTAAAGACGGCTGGCAAGCAATGGCGCGCAAAATCCAGGAGCTCTGTCCGGATCCGTCCTGGTATGAAAAACGTGTCAAGCCTGCTGTTGAGCAACTGCTGGGCGCCTTTGGGAACTAGGGACGCGAAACCAGATTCCTCTGAAAGATTTGTTCCTATGCACCAATGGAGGATATTTGTTTGCATTCGTCTCTGTGTATGTACCTTATAGATGCAGACCCTATTTCTCTAGGTAAAAGACTTGGTTGCATGTACGTTACGCCCAGCGTCTGTGCTCTGCGTTCGGGGGGCAACATCGGGCGCTCCAGCTGCCTCCGCGAAACAAACAAGCGCCGAAGCCAACGTGAACTGGAGTCGAGACGGAGAGATGCATCAAACGAGTGCCATCGCTTTTCCGAAAGCGCCTAGCGTTGCACTGTGAACCCCGAAGGCTTTCCGTCGGTTTTACGCCTTGAAAATATCTCGGTTGCGTTTCCTTCGGATGCCTTTTTGACGCAGACAACTCGTTGTTTCGTTCGATAACTCTAGGCATCGGAGCAGCGTCAATACGCTCCATGATCGATCGTGCGGGATGCTTTGCGCGCCTGGGAAATGCGTCAACGGCATTCGCGCTGATTTCTACACCCGTCGCAGACCAGGTGGTGTTCCGTCGAGCAAGCTCCGCTACCGTATTTCGATATTTGACCAAACTATTTCTGGGTGTACAGCCTCGGCATTCGAAGCGCATCGATAAGGACTTTCGGATTCCTTGGCATTTATAGAATGCTCTTCCTTCAATTCAGAGTGGCTCATTCGAAGCTCTCGAGTTGGAATTCGCTACGTCAGTGTCGTCTAGATGATTCGCGAGGCATTCAAGGAAGGGTGCAAAAGACGATCCGATACCTTTCTCTAATACGTAGGTATGCGCCACGATTCGTCTACTTTTCTTCCGTGCAGCATGCTCAAATCATGCGTTCTGCGAGCGTCCGATCTTGCTGTTCCACGGGAGCAGGCGGGTGGAGCAGTTAGCGATGCAGGATTGACCCCAAAAAGGAGCTGTACCTCGAGATTTGAAGACTTGTTCAAAAGCAGGTGCCGAAAGTTCGATGAACTTGCCACGTCACATAATCGAGATCCCTTCAAACATGCATCCTTCTCTATCGGTCGCGATCGAGAAATAGTCATTTAAAAATTACATAGTACCTTTTTGGGGGTATCATCCTAAGGCTCCCGTCTCCTCAGTGTGCAGGCAAAAGGGTCTGGGTCTCGAGCTGTCGCCATCGCAGCAATTGCATCCTTTTGAGAGCGCGACGGAGCTTCGCACGAAGCGGGTGCAGACGAATCGGAATTTCGAGGCTTGTTCTCCTGCCTATAATGTCCTTCCGGGACTTGTTTCCTAAGGTATATTACCGGATTTTACAAAAGCTCCGTCGAATGAAACAGCTTGCGCTTCCGTACGTGGCGCACAGAGCAGCATCCGAGACGTTTGCCCAGGAAAGATCAGTGATCATTAGGTGCGGCGCCTTTAGCGGAGAACTGAGGATATTCTCAACTAAACCCTTCTGTGTCCACGAAGCGCATGCACTGATCGATGAATCAAGCGCCCATGTACCAAGGGACATCCTTCAGAAGAAATGCTGTGGTAGACACATGGGTACATCTCACCGTCGTCCAAATCTGACTAGTGCGAAGGACGCACCGAAACTGCGAACCAAGATAATGAGGATGGTAAGCGCGTCGTTCATCGCAACGTCTTTCTGTGCATGAAATAGGTAGAAAACATCAGAAAGAAGCATATTTGGAATTTGGAGGCTGGTATCAACATGCTTCGACAGCTGATAATGAAACTAGAGGGAATCGATATACCAGTGCATTCAAGGCTCTACGTATGGTGATGGAAATGGAAGCAGTCGCGTAAAGAAAAGCCTACAAAGGCTGGTGTTGATGCTCATGAGAATAGACCCAAAATTCAGCGTAATCGCTCGATTTACCTTCGATCATCCGTTCCATCTGACTAGGACAAACGTACATTGTACCTGCGTTCGAGCACGGTACGATTCCGTTGGAATGAGGCGCGAATGTATCGCTGCAGCGCAAGTAACGCCATATAACATTAAAACAGGGCTGCCACCAGCACACGCCCAAGTCAAGAGAGGCTGCTGCTCAACGGAATTCGTTTGGTCTGCCCTCCAGTGCAGGCTTCGGGTTCCAATAGTCAGACTCGCACCGAGTCGGCTGCCTGAACCGCGCATATGTAAGTTACGGGAGCGCTAATACCGTTGGCAGTGTGATCGCCAACTTCGGCACCTACCCCGTAACCTAGATGTGTCCAAGGACTCGTTCGTGTTCGTAGCGTATCGGCACTGGATCTGGTGACGAGCGCTGCCCAGCGAATTCGGCGAAAT
This sequence comes from Cyanidioschyzon merolae strain 10D, assembly GCF_000091205.1. Taxonomy (NCBI): domain Eukaryota; phylum Rhodophyta; class Bangiophyceae; order Cyanidiales; family Cyanidiaceae; genus Cyanidioschyzon; species Cyanidioschyzon merolae. Next base: position 853,868 of record NC_010139.1, on the reverse strand, counting down.
ACCTGGTGCAAGCGAGTCCACAGAGTAGTCAGCTCGTCGCGCAAGTCTGACGCACGCTGCGCCCGACAAACTCGACTTGGGTCACGCGACAGCGCTCCAAACATCACACAACTCCGAATGCGTCAAACCAAACATGTTCTGCTCGTCTAGCAGGTGCTCTGTATATTACATAGTGTCGTCCATGCTAAAATCCTGCGTGCTGTTGTTCTAGAGATGTGCTGTTTAGAGACGCTTCTACTCAGCGGACGATGACCTCAAAGTCTAGGATGAGGACGCGCATTTGAAAAAACTTCGAAAGCCAGACGTTCCGGATTGCCGCGAACCGCGGTAACATCAAGAATAGAAGGTACAGAGCCTCGTGCATGGCTACTCGTGGAGCGATTGCCCAGCTTACGCGTACACGAGCGGTACGTGTGGGTGCTCGAGATGCATACGAGATCGACACTGAGAGCGTACATCGTATCAAGCATTTCGAGCTCCGCTTTCGGTTTGCTAGGGAATCAACTCCGGTCGACGTCGAGACGTTCACATGCCTCGCGATCTTGTGCTATACGCGTCTGCAAACAGCTAGCAGTTGCACAGACAGCCGGTGTTCAGCGTTCGCTTCCACTAGCCATTCGTTTCCATGGATTCGCTCTGATGCGGGATTCCTAGCTTCAGGTGCTCCCAGAGTCGGCGATACATGACACTGAGGTCCTGAAGGCGCGATATAACATGCTGGCGCTCCCGGTGATACTCAAGCGGCTTGTTCACTCGCCAATTTCCATGAATTGGACACGGTCGAGACTGCACGTTTTCCGATCCAGTCTCGGGTGCATCTGCAGTACGCAGCCCTGCAGCAATTGGGCTAGGTCGCTGACCTCCACGCCACGACCACTGACAGTATCCACCAAACCCGCAGTAACCCTCGGGAGCCGCAGCCACAAGGACGCTGGTTTCCGCAATCTGCGCGTCCACGCGCTTCAGCTGGCAGTGCAGCTTGGTCGCTTCTTCGATAACGCCATTCAAACTCGCATAGGCTGCTTTTTCCGCAGCCGATGCAGTCGCTGCAAGTGGAGGTGGTGGTCGGAACTCTGGAGGCATACCTCGATCGTTTTGCGGAGCGTCCTGCGACGCATGCGCTGTTTGTGCCTCCTGTTCTCGCTTCTCTTGCTCTCGGAGCAGCAATTCTGCAGCTCGTTGCGCCTCTTTTCCGGCGGCCGCAAAGCCCCGAACCACCACCTCTGCAGCCAGGAGGGCTTTACGAGCAGCTCGCGGCAATGTCTCTACAGATTCCGCCAGACGGAGTACAGCCACAGCGCACCCACATTCGTCCGAACAGTACTTTGAACCACGGCGCGGTTCGTGTGTGCAGATCGGATATGCGCAGACCGGTTTGGGAAGTGTAGCAACAGCAGCACCAGCAGCAGCAGCAGCAACTCCACTGTTCCCACGTATACCGCTACGAGCATCTTCGTTCGGCTTGGAAGCGGTGCCTTCAGTGACGGGATCTACAACAGCGGACAAGGGGTCGCGGCCGTTGCCGATGCCCTTGCCGGCCGACTGCTCCGACGGCCGTCGACGCTTCGCCGTGCGTTTGCCCCGCAATGCCTCCACCGAACCGGTATCTGCAAGTTGGTGCGACCACTCGGGGCCCGAAATATCGGCTGCATCAGGCGTTCGTGCCCCTTCCGACCCAGCTGCTGCGTGTTGTTGCCCGTTTCCGTCGCCCTCGTACGTGAGCGCGTGATCATACGCTACTGTTGATGCATCCAGAGACGCGCCGAGCTGGCCGACTGCCGGTGGAAGCGAGCCATCTCGCAGCGCAAGCTCAAGCTGCAGCAGTCGTTCGTCGAAAAAGTGTTCAACCCGAGTCGCCCGCACCAGTATCTTTTGCGACTCCTTATCGGAGACCTGCAGAAAAAGCCGACAGTTGTGGAAAACCTGGCGAACATCCCGCACAACAGCCGCCGGATCGTCTGCGGTATATCCTTCCGCAGTATGCAAACGATGCATGATCAGGTTCAGATCCAAAGGCACAGGCACTGCCTGCTCATATCCTGGATACTTTTGAGGATTGGTGAGTTCACGAAGCTCCCGGGCATCGCTCCGTCGGCATATCTCTGCCAACAGATGTCGGAGGTGATACATGAAATGTCGGCGCTTCTCGTTCGGTAGCGCGTCTGCTGAAAGCGACTGCGAGGGTGCTCCACCGATTGGTGCCCGGCGGGCAAGCACGGAGAGGAAATGTGATTCAGGTAAATAACTATCGAGCTCCGCTGCTTGCTCGAGCAGGAAAGGAGCCACTTCATGGACATGCTCCTCGGTATATGAACGCATCCCTGCAAAAGGCAAGGTCAAGGCAAACGTCACGTATCCATACGTAAGATCCACAGCAGGTCGTAGCCGCACGCCGGGGTTTTTCGCACAAAGTAGATCTGCTCGCACAGCGATCTCGAACTTTGAGCGCGCTGACTCAAACAACGGAGCGTACTCTGGGGATGCTCCGTAATACACCACGTGGTACCAGGCGTCATCCGTCTCCACGTAGATGCGTGGTTCGATGCCAAACTGGATACACCAGGAGCGTATCGGTCCAATCGGAGTTCCCTTGAGGACAGGCATCCGGTTCCGCGTCGAACTTGCCGCTACAGCACCTTGCTGAGCGCGGGAGAGCGCCCTATCGACAGCCTCGGCCAAGTCCGTTGTACCATAGTACTCTGCGAGGCGGCCTTCAACGGCTAGACGCTCGACTGCGCTAGCGATCTCGTCTTCCTCTCGAGTGCAGAGCCAGCCGATGGCACAGACAACCGGTGGGTCTGGCTCATCGACGACGTCCAGAGGCACGAGTGCCTCGGTGAGCGTGTCCACCTCCGGCTGGAGTCTGTCTGGACGAAAGAACGAAAACTGAAGCAAACGACGCTGCTTCTTCGCATCGCCACTATCCCCTGGGAGGTTGTACCGGTCCGGGACGCTCTTCAAAGTCGAGTCTGGAAAGCTTTTGGTTTGTTCAGACTCGGCGTGTGCTCCAGTGACAAGTGAGTCCATTTGCGAGTCTAAACCTGTACTCGTGCATGCCCGTCCGCCAGGGCGCGGACGCGAAGGGTCACAACCGATCAAGTGAACCCCGCTGGTAACTCGGAGTTTCGGGTGCGGGCCTTGGAACCCGACTCGCCCGGAAGCTTCGCACCGACCTGTGGCACCGGGTGCTGCTCAGGTTTCTGCAGTGCCGTTCACACGCACACGAAAGCAAGACAGCGTCCCGATGCGGGGTGTAGCTTATGTACGCTATGGTAGCGGCGACGTCTATAGTGTTCAGAGCGTCCCCAAGAGAACGTCACCAGAAAACTTGTCTAAAGTTCGCACAAGCGCCAACAGTCGCAGCGCAGTCGTGTCCGATATCCACGGAACACTGGACTAGTCGCGCACGCTTCTCTCCGAACTGTGTTTTTATGCAGGACCTGGGTATTCGAGGTGCAGCGATGAGGGCTTACTGATTCCTATGTCGTTTTAGGATGATTGTACGTCTTTCTGGAGTGGGTCCGGTAGCGCTTTGCCGTCGGAGCTCGTTACGACACCTGCGTGAAGGTGCTTCGCGACAGCCGCAAACAAGGGTTCGCAGAATACGCGATATCACCATTCAGTTCATAAGGACGAATATCTGATCTTCTCCATTCTTGGTGTGACTATTGATCAGTTCAAACGTTGTTCAAGGATTCGATCTCTCTGGTTCTTGGCAACTTGTGCGCGAACCCAGTTGCAGCGCTGGATTGTTTACGGAAACTACCTGGTAGAGTCATTTGGCGACTTGTTCACCAGGTATTGCCAAAGCGTCACTGGGATCGAAACGTCAACTATCCTAGTTTGTTTGAAGAGCAAATCCAGTTTACTCTATATGGCGATCGACGGAACGGCATTCAACACCAGCATGGCTATTGCAATGGGATATGCGAATATGTGTAACAGTCTACCAGGTTGGCATGGAAAAAAATGTTGGACTCTGACGGAAGCCTTCGGTGCGATCGTTTACAGTTTCGAGTGCATCAGCGCATTGCAGGAAATATGCGTCGACGGATCGAAAATGATCGACATGATCTCCAGTCTGGATTTTCCCTGCAGTTGCTGTTTTTTTCATGGACAACATCGCGTTCCACATACGCTCTGTCAAATGGAACAGCATGCACTTGATGGTTCTAGAGAAAGCGTACTCGCCGATGGGATGTTTCAGAAGGTGCCCACGATCCCAGGATACGTCGTTGAGCGCAGAAACCGGGAATGGCTTCCAGAAACAGCCTCTTGTATCCATCAAGGACACGCAGTGAGCAGTGAAGCAAGCGTGTACGTGCCAAAGATCGGGATACGAAAAGAGCGAGTGTGGTGAGTGTATAGGAACTCCTGACCTCATCCATGGGTTACCGCTGCGAATGGTGCACCTAGGCTGCTCGTAATGAGGAGGAATACGGCGAGCGACGTAGAGCTCACCAAGATCATCTGTTCAAGAGTGACGTAGGAAACTGCCGAATGCGGTGAAAAAATCTCCATCAACACTGCCACCAGTTCGCTTTGACTGCTAGTCACGGAGTTGGATCTGCAGGAGAGACCGACGTATCGACAGCCCGGAGCCATCAGAGAGGATCAAGAGGCAGCCGCACAGAGAAAGCCTGCAAAGGGTGGTGGAGCCAGTGAGAGATGGACGAGGCCCAGACTTGAGCGCGTACGCCCGAATGAGCTCAGTGAATTCCTTCTACTTCACGTCGACGTGCATGTACTACAAAATAAAGCCACAAGTCTCGTTTCGTGTACATTTCGGCACCATCGACATCGGTTCTGAACTCTCACACATCCTTGCACACTGAGGAAGACATTCTACAAGATTAGAATCTTCCAAGATAAGGGCAACATGCTTTACCTAACCTATAACCCGTTCCTAGTCATTTTTCTACAACCGGCTACGGTGACTCGAGAAATACTAGCGAGCACGCAAGACAGGCTGGAGAAAGCAAAGGCATCCGCAGCACCTTGGCCCATGAGCACTGGCACGCTCTCTTCCACCGGTTCACTGAGCTGTTCAAGTTCGCAAATCGTGCCGTACCAGACTTGCTCCCTGGATAGGCGGTTGTCTGACGCTCGCGAACAAGCCTGTACCGCTGCCGCAGTTGTGCGCTGTGGACGCGTACTCGGGCGGCTCTGGCGAGGTCGCCCTAGGCGGGACACTACGGGGGACGGGTCAAGAATCCAAAGCCGCTTCTCCGCAGCCCATTCCTGATTCCTGAACCTGTGATCGCTGAAAGTGGATATACGCTTGTGGTAAGAGGCAACGGTGTTTGCATTCCAGTGGTCTTCCACATCCGCCAGAGCGTTCTGCATATCTATTCATGAAAGATATCTGCGCCATACCCATGGAATGAGATCCATCATAAATCGATCAGCGCAGCGCCAAAGAATACCCCATAATAGGAGCACACAATGCAGGCAGGTAGCAGCATTGCTGTGCGTGTCATACTGTTGAAATAGAGAACAGATATCCAGCTTGAACCTAGAGAGGCCTTTTCCACGGAACCAGCGGCTGCAGTCTGCAGACTGCCTTGCAACTCCACACCATCCTTTCACGTGAATCAGCAGCGTAGAGCAGCGTGTACCGACACCAACAAGCCACGAAGCGCGGTGCTCTCTCATTTTTTAGACGTTGTCTTTGCGAGGCACCTGTGATGCACACACGCCTGCACACATGCGGTCCAGAATATGCAAATGCGAATACGCAGATGCGCGTCTACGAGCATTTCAGCAGATTAGTCGTTAAAAACCATGAACATGGATGCATTCCAGTGTGCACACACAAATATAGACGGACTCGGGTACCTTCGGCAATCATACAAAGTATTCACGCGTCTCGGGAAATCTCCTGAGATTCCTGCTTGCTACAACGATGAAACGCCCGCACGCTCTATGTTCCCTGCAAACAAATCTGACCAAGGTAGCCCATACCAAGTTGCTGTACAAGTTCTGAACAGTGCACGATTTGAGAAGCAAAACGCTCTCCATACACTACTCGAATCGGTCACAAAGGCACTGAAAACCTTTCGTCCGAGGCTCGGAAAACAAAAAGAAACTGCGTCAATTCGTCGCACAAAAAGCCGCCATTCTCATCGATCCACAAACGGCGAGATGTCCCCGAGCCCGAAACGCAGTGCACGGCACAGTATATCAAGTGGGATGTTCAGGACCGAGCGCACCGAAAGATCCCTCATCCAAACGTAACAGCCGCGTCTAAGCCAAAAACTCGCTCCGTCGATCGATGGTCGTCGAAAGCAGCTGGTCGCTCGGACGTCGCCTCTGCCTAGCTGCGGAGCGTTCTACAAGTGCGTTCGAAACCGGAGCGCGTTTCCTGGGCAGCGCACGTGTGCTCCGCGACGGCATCCTGGTCAATGGAGGCTCGTGGTCTGCACCTGCAAACCGAGGCACGACACGTAAACCAAAACTATCCGCCAAAAGGCCCAAATGAAGGCAGCGAGCATCGAAGATGTGCCGCATATCCCGGGAATGGGTTCGATAGCTCCTCACGTAACTTGAAAAAGCTTTTCTAGCGAGTGGCTCCAGAGAGGGCACAGTCTCCACCAGGTACCGAATTTCCTGTAGGAACGACTGATGGGCGGCATAGGTCTCAGCTCGGACGCTGTGGTGAGCCTCGCCAAATGCACCACCAGCCTCCCTGGAGCCCGACATCGAACGAATGCCGTCACGTGCTTGCACCTGTTGTGCGAGGCAGGGAAGCGATCGCCACTCGAAGCCGTACCTGGATGCCATCCATGAAAGGTAACCGGACTCGTGTTCTTGGAGGATGACCACAGAAGCGCCCACCGAACCCATACGGCTCGTGCGACCGACGCGGTGCCAGTATTCCTGGTCGCCGTCGCTAGTCGGTGGATCGTAGTGTACGGAGAGCGAGAGATCCGCAATGTCCAGACCACGCGCTGCAACATCGGTGCAAAACAGAAGACAAGGCGTTGAAAGCATTTTTCGGAAAGCACGAAAAGTTCGGATACGCTCCGTCTGCGTCATACTTCCATGAATGCGAAAGAGCTGACATTGAAGACCTGTTGAATAGGCGGAACCGTTCGAATTGAGAACTGGCTCTGGTGGGGATACTTCAGCCTGCTCCTCTGGTAACAGCGGCTCTTGCCTCTTCCCCAGTTGTCGGAAGAGTTCGTAAAGAAAGTCCACTGACGCGCACGTCGATGCGAATACCAGCGCTTTCCTTGATTCGGGTCGAATGAACTCGTCCGTGCAAGGTAGCAAAGGACCCAGGGCCCGCTGAAGGACGCCGTTGCCGAAAGCGTGCAGGACGCAGGCCAGTTCAGCAAGGCGGTAGCGTGTCGGCACCAGGCGGAAGCAATGCAGGATAGGACTGCTGGACAGGTCTCCGGGTAAGGCGTCGAGCTGCGTGCTCCGCCGTGCTCTAGAGTACAAGTTCGAGGCCGCATGCACGAGCAGGCGCGTCTCATCCCCGCGCTCTATTGCTTGCTCGCAATCGCCATGACCCGTGCGTTCATGAACCGCATGAGCATCGACTGCGACTGCAGCACGATGACGCGTATCCGCTGTAGTAGAAGCAGCAGCAGCAGCAGCATCGTCGTCGTCGATGCACTGCATTGTCGCTGCTGGAGCGTTACCTCCGTCAGCGAGCTTATCGAGAGCGCATATCTCGCAGAGCTTTTCCACATGCTCTGAACGCATCGTAGCAGATACAAACACGGTTCGTAACGGACCCACCGGGACGCTCGTCCCATTGAGAGCAGTTGCGGATCGCGTCGCATTACCGCTGCGATGTCGCTGCAAGACTTCAGTCCACACAGATCGAACGGTATCTGCCATGCCTAGATCGAGCATCCGATCCGCCTCATCGAGTATGAACCACTCGCAATGCTCCAAATGCCAACTGGAGGTCTGCTGGAGATGGTCCCACAATCGACCCGGTGTGCCGATAACCAGATTCGTACCGTGACGCAGACGTGCTTTTTCAGATTTGCGTTTCTCACCGCCGACAAACGCTGAAGCGACAAGCCAGTGATATGGGCGCAGGAACGCACGAGCCATGTCCTCGATTTGGACGCAGAGCTCCCGCGTCGGAGCCAGAACAACGGCAACCGTTCCATAAGAGCGTTCCATTCGTGGGTGCTTTTGTAGCATCCAGTGAATTATTGGTAACAGGTATGCTGCGGTCTTACCGGTACCGGTGTGCGCGCGAATACTCCATAAAGGCAACGTAGGCCGATCACTGGACCTCTGCACTGAACTTTGCAGCGCATCAATTGCCCGTTGTTGAATCCTGGTTGGCTGTTGCCAGCCAAGTCGATGCTGGACGTGATAGCACAGCGAAGGATCGAGCGGAAGCGCTCGGAACTCTACTTGTGCAAGCGAGACACCCTGTGAATGGTTGTGCCGCGCGTGCTCCTGAACCGCAAGACCTTCGGTACCTGATGCCAAAACAGCAGCGCATTTCGACTCGTTTCCATCAACCTTCTGTGGCGGGGATCGGTTCAAACTGGTAGATTGCTTCGGCTTTCGTGCAGTGGTATGAGCATTGGTGGTCAATACGGTACCATCGCCCGAGGTTCCGGCGGTATTCCGATGCCTTCGTGCGGATTTTCGCTCGGTCCCGATGCAAACCGCTGTGCCCGCTCGAGTTCCTTTGCCTCGACAAGTTGCCCCGACGAATGCTGCCAATGAGGCAACACCTAGCGGTCCAGTTGCGCTTGGAGCGCCCTTCGATGATATCGTAGCGTGCAAACGCTCTTGATCAGAGTGAGGCTCGACACCTGTACCTGGTGCAGTAAGTCCAGTCGGCGTTCGTGCATGAGAATCAGAGTCTAAACCGAGCGCACCCGAGTGCAGGGCAGAAGGCTGCTGTTCAACAGTTGCTATGGCGCTCTGGCGAGAAACTTCTGTGCACGAGGCGACAACCGCGGTTGCTCTCGGAGTTCGTGCATTGCTCCGTGCCTCCAGTGCACTTCCGGACGTTGCACGCTTCTCTGGATCACCAACAGCCTCTAGTGGTGCGGGGTGATCCTTCGACTGTCGTCGCTTTGCTCGCTTTGCGGTGTTCGCTTTTCGTCGTCGCTCTGTTGCAGGCCCGACCTCTGGGGCTGCGTCTCCGTCGATAATGTGTAGAAGCACCATGGAACAGCGTACGGCGAGCGGGTAAAGCGCAGGGCGTACCTTACGCTCACCCAGCGCTTGGCTGGAACTAGATGCGCCTGAACACGCTGGCAAGCTCCGACGATATCCAACGAACGCCCAAGTGCTCGTGAAACGACGTACCGTTTGCAGCAATGCCTATTCCGGGGCGGTGCCGGACGATGCGGCAAAACGGAGAAGCCACGTGAACACTACAGTTCAAGTGGCCTGTAGGCTCGACACTCAGTACACGGTGAAGCGCTGTGGAGTCGTCTCTAGGACGCTCTGCTTTCGCTAGCACGGTCCGATGACGCTCAGACTACTGGCTCTCGGTGTACTGTTGGTGCTGCTCGTTGGCGAGTTCGGAAGGACGGGGCCCCTCGTGAGGTTACCCACTGGAGACGAGTCTCCAAATAGCAGTAACCCGAAAGGCAGACAGCGAGCCCTGAGTGACTTGGACGTTCGGAGCAGCTTGGAAGCAGTGCTCACCGCCAACAGTACACGCAGTCGATCGAGTGGACGACTTGTCGGAGCCGACCCCCTGGAACGACTCGCATCGCGGCGTGTGGAGTCCTGGCCCCCGCTCTGGGCACACAGGGTACGCGAGGAGGTGCTGGCGGCTAACCAGAACACCTCTTTGATCATGATTATTGAGGTTTGTCGACACGGCGCCCGCGTTCCGCTCGGGACATACCCACGTGACCCGTTGCCATACCACAAGTGGCCCGAGGGGATCGGCCAGCTCACCCCGATCGGTATCCATCAGCAGTTTGAACTAGGTAGGATACTCCGCTATGTTTATGACGGTTTCTTGCCGGTGCGCTACAACGTGGTGGACGTGCATGTGCGCAGTAGTGATATCGATCGGGCCCTGGTTTCGGCTACGAATCAACTCCTGGGGCTCTTTTATACCAACACATCAGATACAAGGGTGCAGTACCAGCCAGTACCTGTGCACACCATAGAGACGTCTCAAGATATTATGATGCTGCCTGGTGTAGGGTGCGCTCGCTGGCAGGAACTCAAGATGCAAACGCGTCTATCAGGGGCCTGGAGGGAGCTTGAGGCCGCGAATCAGCTGTGGCTGGAATACCTCGGCAGAAATATTATGGGGCTAGGTCGACCAGCCACGCTGGACGATGTTGCGACTGCCTATGATGTATGGGAATGCGATGCAGCGCAGGGTATCGAGCTGCCTCCCGAGGTGAATCACTCGGTCCGCGAACGAGTTCGAACCCTCTATGGATTCTGCTTTGCGGACCTTTACCGGAGCGCGGAAGCCGCGAATCTGACGGGTGGTCCCTTGGCACTCCATATACTGAACTTGCTGCGGACGAAAATCGCTGGCCTTCGAACGGAGAAGTTCGTGCTCTTCTCTGGGCACGACACGACATTGGCAGCCCTGCTGGCAGTGCTCGGTATGCATCCTGAACGAGCACCGCCGTTCGGTTCCACGATTATCGTGGAGCTTCGTGAGCTTCACAAGCAGCCTCCGAATGGCATTCTTAAAGCGGGAAGCGCAGCCATAAGCACATCCGATATACGTACCGCACCAAATGCACAACGACAACGAGAGCAACAACTGCCCCAAATGCAGCAACGCTCCGATGATTTCATGCCTCGGGAGGCGCTGGACAAGTGGTACGTCGTCGTGCGGTATAATTGGGAGGTATTCGAGCTCCCGGGCTGTGAACCGATATGTACACTAAGACGATTCATGGAGCTTGTCTCAAAACGATCCTCGTCTGCACGTTCGAGCGAGATCCGTGCGGAAGCTTGTCGGCCGTCTAAGAACGACTGGCTTACGGTGACGAACACACCCGACTATATAGCCAGGGATACCGCTCGGCGCAAATGGGGTGTAGTGTTCATCCTAGGTGTACTCAGCGGCGTGCTAGTTTTTCTCGGATGCGTGGCAATTTTTTGGCTTGGATGGCGTCTAGGTACGCGGCAGAAACCGGAGAGTCTCTACAACCCGGTAACTGTGGAACCTCTGGGCTGGGAATCCAGCCGAACACGTTCGTCCTCAGAAGCGACGCCGGCAACGCTATCTCCTGTGGGAGCATACGAGATCACGTGAGCAGTGATAATTCTCGAGTGTGATCCGGTTGCCCAACGTTGGCGCTGACGCTCGACACAGAGCTCCATCTCTGTGAATCGAATCATAAAGTCATATCGGGAAACCAGGGTACTGAGAAAAGTTGACGGTTTGGCGTGCGGCATGCGCGTGCCTTCTGTTTCAGTATTGCTGCACGTTCTTTTCTCAAAAGCATCACAGAAAGACGAGGTATTATTCATTCGCACATGATACGAAAGAAGAACGAAAATAGACCCCTATTCGACGGTATTCTCATGCCACGTAGGAACAGCTGTGATGCACGGGGATCGCGCGGCTTGACGTCTTAGAGAACCTCACGGAAAGGCATCGCTTCGCCTGGGATCTGCGGTATATACAAGAATCGCATGTAAGCCCATGCTTGAAAGCATGGATGCATATCTACATCATTGCCTGCCTGCATATACTTCTACATGCAAATACATGCATGCGTTAAAGCGTTATCGGATGTATACAAGTACACAGCAGCGCTCATTTCTGTCTCCTTGCTCGCGTACGTATACTGTACATGCAAATATGTATGGATGCGTGACGAAGCCAACTGCAAACGCCTTTCGCACTCGAACGACGCCAACGGTGTACAGTAGTGGCGGTGAACGCGCCCTAGACAAAACGTCTCCAACTGACGTGCAGACGCCTCCCAGTTTTTTTGGACCGGCCACCTACTACTGCTTCCAATTTTTTCTCATATAGTTCGACTTGAGAGGTTCTCCATCAAAATTCCCTCTTGTCTACTCTGGGGGTTTTCCTCCAGCACCGCACATCTCCGTATATGGAGAGCGGCGTTAAAATCTCGGTTCACAAACTCCATACGTTTCTTGCCGTCACTGGTTGTACTCACCAGTGCGAGTAGCCCTTGAACTTTTGCCCTCCTTTCCCTTTGCTCCTCCGTCAGCAGTCCGTACTTTGCGATTTCCTCAGGGCTCCATTGACACTTTTCCAGCTCCACTCTTTGAAATGTACACCCCAGTTCATGGTGTGTATACGATGTTCGGAACTCATCTACGGGTATCGTAATGAAACGCCTTGCGCACTCCTTGTTCACCCTCGTCGTCGGAGCTGGCATACACCCCTTTTGGGTCTTCCAGCGCCCTGCTCCGTATGCTACAACAAGCTTCTGACTTTCATTCTCCTTCAAGGCGCTCAACTGATTGAAAAAGTTCGCGATCGCCCGCTGCCTCCCACCGTATAGATTCATACGCAGACGAGCCCAACTGGGCTTGGTGTACTCTTTCCATAGCGCATCCCAATGAGCAACGCGAACTTCCACGAATTTCAGAAAAGCTTCAAAGTCCGCTCCTCGGCTTGTCACCTCGCTCAAAGCTTCCAGGTGTTCTTTCATTCCTGAATTCTATTTGTCGAATTTGTTCTTCGCATTCATGATTCCCGATTCTCGATAGTATCTTGCTCTCGAGGATGTCAAAAGACGCATGCCTTTCCGACGTAATTTACCGTCAATACCATCTTCCGCACGGCACGCTTGGGTTCTGCGATGCTTATGATATTTGCGTTGCCGGGGTCCGTGCCAACGTCAAAGTCGGTACCTCGCACTTTCTCGGTCGCAGGATCCGCTTGTTCGTTTTCTTCATGCTTCGTCGAGGGCGCAGCAGAGGGCGGGACTGGACGATCTTTCGTCAACCGCCGATAGTGTACACACATGACTACTCCATCGATTTCGATCAACCCAGCAAATACCTTTTGTTTGCTCACTTTGAGACGTTTGAAATAGAAGATATTCTTCTTACTGTACGTATCCCGGTTTTCACCGGAGAGTTCCTCCCTACTAACATTGAACTCCGGACTGATCTCCTTCATTATGCCGTAAAGGACGCCGAAGTCGATAGTCATAAAATGTGACTTGATCTTGCACATTGGAACCACGTTGAAGCGCTTCGCCATTAGGACTGCATTCCGTTTCTCCCACTCTTCATTGTTTTCCTCACCCAGCTTCACCTCTGCCTTGCGTTCGAGTTCTCGGTCCAGAAACACAACATGGCGCGGGACGAGGCGATAGTATCTTTCCTTATCTTTTTTCAACTCTGATATCTTGTCTGTTGGATTCGCCAGCCCAGTACCGCACGGTGCTCTTGCATAACCGTACGGATTACAGAATCCTCATTCTTTCTCCTGCGTGATGTCTTCTTGTCGACGAATTCGATCTCATCTTCATGTTGACGATCGTTCGAGATGATTTCGATGATGCCCCATATCCTATTGCAAGACAGGCCCGGATAAAGTGCAAACACGGTGCGTATCATGAAACGTTCGAGGTTCATCGTCATATGGTTCTTCAGGTTCGTGAGGTACTTCTTCGCCCCGTATTCGTAAATACACGGGTGAACGCTGTATCGAGTACCATTGGAGTGGTATTCTGCGTAGTTTTCGTGGAGTGCATGCACTCCATCATTTCCCCCCGACGTTTCTCCTGTTCTAACCATCAGGTGACGAATAAAGGTCTTGTCGAAAAATTCTTCCGGAACCTCGACCGGTTTGGTGTCCGTAACGTCATCGTATATCTCCCTCAACATATGATTCAGTCCTCCAGAAACCTTATGAACCTACCTGGAGTACGAATGGATACGGCTTCTGATGGCCTCTCGCATCTTTTGCTTGTAGGGATCCTTGATATGTTTGGGAAGACAGGCTTCGACTACCATGTCGTCGCAGTGTCGTCTTTCGTGCAGCCATTGACTACGGGGGCTCCCTCCCTTGCTTCTTATTCTCCTCCTTTTCTTCTGGACTCGGCATTATTTTCCGTTTTTTTCTGGCAGCCGGCGACACTCGGCCTGCAGGATCCTCCACCTCCTTCTCTATACTATTCCCATTTTTTAATTTTGGATAAACAACGCACGTTGAACGCTTCTGCTATAAACCGCAAAAAATCACTTGAATACACTTAGTTGAGGCTTGACACGCGATTGAATTGAAAGCTATACTTTGCTACGACTTTCACGCAAATAGATCTTGTACTGTAGAATAGCAAGTCAACGAATAGTTAGGATCGTGTTTCCCTTCAACGACGACATGCGAGTCGTGTCCCATGCATGCTGAATACGGAGGAGCGCTAACCGACCGCACTATATCGAACGTAGAACTGAAACTCACTACTACCTAGCAACGATATAAAGATGTCTTTGCCTCTCTACGATAAACGTCAAAAGGGGCAAAAAGCTTTCCGTATGGTCGAAAGTTTACCGTAGAAGCAGAGGGTCCCGCGAGCCGCAAGAGTCTCCCGGGCTCGTGCTTCACGCTTCCCCCAGTCCCTAGTGCTGTAGTGAGGTCTACGCAACTCGTCCGAAACGCGGGTTACTCTGGGACTCGGAGCGGATAAGCTCCTTCTGGGCGTCGTGCTGGTCGCAGAGGACTCCCTGCGAATCAATTCGCGCTGCCACAGGCAGTGGGTCTGCATTCGCAGCTGGCAGGCCCCAGAATGATAATGTACCCTGGTTCCGTGTCGAATGCACCACGCATCGAGCCGACACCCCCACTGATATAGCAAAGCCGCTCTGTCTCCGTTCAGTATCCGCACGAGCAGCATAGGCTCTATTGCGGGTGCTCACTGCCAGTATGCGGCGCACCAGGGAACGTGCAAAGCGACCAGTATAGCCGTGCGAAAATGTGCGTCGTGGAACTCGGAACGAGAGTGAACATTGCTGAGCGCTTTCATTTGTTGCAATATCTATCCCCCAGACTGGCATCCATGGTCCATATCAGCGTTTTGCCATCAAAAAACAACCTGCGTCCATATCGCTCTGTCCAAATAAGGAATATATCTGGACAAAAAGGATTCAATCGACAGTCACGCGATACGCGATCGCGCGATAGCCGCAACGTGTCCCGGTAGCAGCGCCGCGCAGCGCTGTCCGGCGTATCGAGCGCCTTCAACTTTTGGATAATTATGTACAGACTCGATCTTGCCACGGGGTACAACGGTTCGGAGGCCATGCCACCATTCGAAACGTCTCTAGAAGCTATCGTTGCATAGCCTCTGGAGGCAAGTTTTCTTTTTTCTTTCTCAACGTGGGTGATTTTGGGGAGCGTTTCTTAATCCCTAACAGAAGGATTGTCTGTAACGAACCGAACAGTGAGACTGCTATGGGCAGTGCGCGGAGAGGGCGGTTTCGCCCGTTTCTCGCCCTGCTGCTCTTGACACCCATCGTACTGCAGTGTGTTCTGTTCACGCTGGGAGCGGACGCCTTTCGCCAGCACCGCTCCACACGAAAGAACTCTGAGTTGAGCTCAGGCGACCAGCTCTTTCCCCAAGGTGCAACTGGCTCGCGGGCTGGTCGGCCAACGATGCTCATCGCCGCCCTGTTAGACGGTACCGTGCGCGCGCTGGACGTCCCGTCGGGACAAACCTTGTGGCATATTAACACGGACCCTGTGGCTTTGGATGGCGGGTATAATACACGCGCCAAGAGCGACGACCAGCTAGGGCATAGCCCGACGTCGGGTCTTGCGCGGAGGGAGGCAGCGGCGTCGACGCAGCAACGCCAGCGTTCCGGGAAGGGCACAGACGGACCGCCGGCTAACACTCTTAATCGAGACCAGTCGGTGCCGTCCCCAGAGCCGTATCATGGCGACGCTCGTGTTGCGGAGGTAAGCAAACCGCTTCCATCGCAGCCAGCGCCTGCACCTGCGGTGCCGTACGGCATTCCAATACAACGGCGCGAGACTCGGGCGTTTACAGTGCGGCTCCGGGATGGCGAGCTTCTCCGTCGCATATCCTTCGAGGATGACGAGGCAAGCAGGCGCTGTAAATGGGATGATGCGACCTCAGCTGGAGGCGGTGCAACTGGGATCGGCTCGCGCCCGGATCAGAGGCACTCGGAGCAGCCCCTTGAAAAAGAGAATGCGGAACCAGTGCTCGTGATTACGCGGACGGACTCGGGCATGCGGTTTGTGGATCCACTAACAGGAGAAGCAAGCTGGAACGTGACCTACGCTGACTATGAAATGTATCTATTGGACGAACCCGCGCATTATGCGGGCGAGTTTTTAGCACCCTTTCTTTTCGGACGAAGAGTTTTGGCGGGGGAATCACGCTGTCCCGCGCGCCACATGGTGAGCAGTGATACCCTCGAAGAGTCTCCGCTCGATCCCGAAGACCCGCAAGTGCCCCGAGCTGCGCGACCTGTCCAGAATAAGGCTCGCTATGTTGCGATACTGGCAGATAATGGACGCTTTGTCGTCGTACGCGACGCCGACAGAGGCACCACGATGTGGTCTGCAGAGTTTCCATACCCGATCTTATCGCTCCGCGCTATCGGCGATATCGTTCTTATCACAGACACTGCGGCAAGCTCACCGGTAGCACTGCCTGATGGAGGCACCAGCGACGCCGTTCGCGCTACCCGGCACTTTTGGCAATGGTCTCGCCCCGTGCCGCTGCAATCACCGGACCCGCCTACGACTTTGCGATACCGGGATGAATGGCAGCAAATGTGCCTGCCGCCGTCTGCTGAGTTGTATCGAAAGCCGCGCGGGATGCCACAGAACGCTTACAGCTCGTTTGGCACATCGGTGTATGACCACGCGCCCGTCCACGGAGGCGTGCTTCTTGTGGTCGCGATATTTTTTGCAGGCATTGGGCCGCTAGCTCTAGCGCTCGCACTCTGGACCATATGGCGCATGCGACGGACCGAGCGTGAGCAGCGTCACTCGAGCGAGCGTCAAAGGACACCGAGTCCGCCACCAGTGTTGCGGCGTCGGGAGACGAAGCGGGTGATGATGATGACTGGCGCAACGCAGCCGCGAGCTGCCCGCGCCCAGGAGAACGACAGGTCACGAGGCTTTGAGCGCTCTTCGCTGGTACCGAAGCCGGTTCCAATTCAGCGAGTCGAACGCCCGCGCTCTGTAACGGACTCTGCAACAGGCAGTGAGGCACCGTTGCCGACCGGCTACCAGAAAGTGGGACGGCTTCTCATTTCGCCGAACGTCATCGGATACGGGAGCCATGGAACTAGTGTCTACGAGGGACTCCTTCTACCTGGATACCGCAGGGTTGCAGTCAAACGACTTTTGAAAAGTTTCTACCAAATTGCGCGGCGAGAAATTGAGGTTCTGATTGAACTCGACGAATCCTGTCAACACATCTTGCGATACTACGCCATGGAGGAGAGCGGCGACTTTATCTACGTAGCGCTGGAGCTTTGTGCAGGTTCCTTGCAGGATCGTGTAGAACGAGGCGAGCTTCCTGCGACTCGTTGTCCACTGCTGGACGAGCTGTCCACAGAGGTCGATAGACGCGCGGCGGGTCCGCTGCAGCTCGGTCCGCCGCCTGCCACCGTCCGGGCGCTTCGTGGTCTCCTGCTAGGTATTGCGGAATTACATGATCACGGCATTGTACATCGCGACCTGAAGCCGGCGAATGTGCTGCTGGCCATAGGGTCTGATGATATCGTGAAAATCGCAGACGTTGGTCTTGCAAAACGGTTGGATGCGGGTCGGGGCTCCTTCACAGCTGGTGCGACTGCTGTGGGCTCGGTGGGGTGGCGACCCCCGGAGGTTCTCCGGGGCGCCTCGCTTTTCGAGGGACTCAATAGTGTGCACAGCGAAACAAGCGCTGTCGATGATGCCCGGGAGCGAGCTGGCGACGCAACCGCCTGCGAGTCAATGACGCATTCGGAGAACGGTGGAGCGGATGCGGCACGACCTGCGCGGCTAACTCGAGCAGTTGACATCTTCAGTGTCGGCTGTATTACCTACTATGTACTAACAATGGGGAGTCACCCGTTCGGAGAGCTTGTCTTTCAACGTGATGCGAACATCCTGGCGGGTGCAGCGGACCTCAGCGCGCTTCGTGCTTGGCCCGAGGCCTTTGACCTCGTTCGCCTTGCGATTCAGCATGAACCAGAGCGGCGTCCGTCGGCAAAGGCGCTCCTTGGTCATCCGTTTTTCTGGAGTGACGCTCGGAAACTCCAGTTTCTCATTGACGTGAGTGATGCGCTGTTCGAGCACCCAGACAGCCGATACCTTCGACAAGAGATCGAACGGGGCTGCGAGTCGACAGTGCTGGGCCCGCTGGGCAACTGGAGCCTTCGTATGGATACCAGTGTGCTGCTGAGCCTGCGCGGGAGGAGTTATAACGGTTCGAGCATTGTTGATCTGCTGCGTCTCGCTCGCAACAAGCGCACCCACTACCATCAACAGCCGGATGCGGTGAAGGCGCTCCTGGGCCCCATTCCGGTGGAGGATGACCCCATGGAAGTGCGCTCCCGCGACAACGCCGTGAACACCTCCACGCTCGAGACAACTCGTGCCAAAGCATCGACCAACTCCAATCTGTACACATATTTTGCAAGTCGCTTTCCGAATCTGTTCATGCACGTGTATGCGTTTGCGATTCGAACTGGGCTGGCGCTCTCCGAGCACTTTCAGCGATATCCGTCACGCGAACTCATCCAGTACTATGAACACGACGAGAGTATCTTTTCGCTCACGACGAACACGTCCACCGGGCCCGGGGAATCGTCCACCAGCGCCATGCCCGATAGCTCGTCGTCGTCGTCGTCGTCGTCGTCGAGTGCAGAAGCGGATGTGCATACAACAGCGTCTGTTGTTGCTGACGAACGAGTGCCGTCGACACAGACCACGTTACCGTCATCCAGGCCGATGCCCGGTCGCCGAGTCTACAGTCGAGCGTTATTCGACCGCGTTCGCCAGGAGATCAGCGAGAATCCGGGGCTTTCCGAAGAACTCGATGCGTCGCTTTTGCAGTTGAGCGGTCCACATCCATTGCGCCGACGCAGCTGCGAATTCTTCCTCGCGAGCACCGTCGTGAACAAACCCGAACGGGATCACGGTGCTGAAGTCGACCAGGCGCTGATGCGTCTACCATCGTTGCTGGCTCCTGTTTCGTCGGCTTCCTGGCAATCGCTAGCCTCGTGAGAAACCCGGCGGTGAGGCGGCGAGCCAACTGGAGCGACGGCGAGTCAGTGCTTGATAGTCTTGGAGACAGATGTTCATGGCTGAAAAACTGCGGCAACCTGGTGCGAGCAGCGGACGTATGAGCGCGAAACCCGTGTCAGGCGAGGACGGTACGCTGAACTGCTGGCTGTGTTTCTGATTGGAGCATTTTTGCGACTTGTTTTTTCAGATGTACAGCTCCGATATTCGACATGCGGCGTTGAAGCTTCCGGATCCATACGTCGTTTAAGGATACTCGGTGGTTATTTCGGAGTTGCTCCTTTGACGCACTACCGTTGGAATAGTTTACGTCACTGGTGTCATGATGATGGTTCGCAGCATACGCGAATACGGCTTCGTAAAATAACCGATATCGTTCTCGAATGCGCATGGAGAAGCCTCCGTTGTTCTCCGTTCCCTGTGTACCCAATGCTCCTATCACAAACTCGTCAAGGGTAGCATCTTTCCGTTCGACGGTAACTCGTAGAGGCAGCGATTCTTGCGGCTCGATCGAGGCGAAAACAACCAGTCCACGTCGTTCTTTGATGCGTTTTTCAGCAGTTCACTGAAATTCTCTCGTCAAATAATGAGCTCCTCTCAGACGGCAAATCCTCTTCTCTTTAATGATGTGGAAGGAATGGCGTTCCATAGCAACATGAAACCTGCTGCAGGATACGCTTCAAGTGGCTCCAATATCTTCTGTTTTCCATGGAAAACGGTATGCTTCATGGATTTGTCATCGCCGCATTCGCTTCCATTTGAGAATGGGTTTCTGCTTAGACCACATGGAGCGTAGGCGGCCTGAATATCTTGACTTGCTCTCTGGCCTGGATTTTCCTCTCGGTACCTGTTGCAACACGGACAGCAGCGCGTTCAACAAATCCTCTTCTCTTCGGAAAACAGAAGAAAACATAAGAGGGTTCATTTCATTCATTCCAGCTTTCCTTTCATGGACCAACACAATTAAGATCTGTTTCGCCTCTGTAAAGGACATGTTCATGGAAGCCAATGCATGTTCCGATATCTCCGATTGTACTCGACTCGATCTGCTGCTGGATACTTTGCGCGCTGCGACTGCTGCTGCCGGGCTCACCGTGACTTGTTCTGGGAGAAAACCTCAAGTTTACGAATTACAAACGTCTGAAGAGGCATCAAGAAAAGAGATGAACGAGGAATGAAGCATAAGTATACAGAAATTGTGTATACACGGACGCATACCGCCCATACGCTTCAGGTACACCAGGGAAACACCGGTGTAACCACAACAACAACAACAAAGATATCCTGAGGCGTTTCCTGCTGAGGTACCTGCCGCATTCAGAGAACGTTGCCACTCTTCAATTGAACACCTTCCTACACAAATCTCATTATTTGAGTGCCCTCCTGGACCAGGAGCTATGATATCCGCTTCCCTACGCCATTCGGGTGAGCAGCGTCGCCTCGAATGATTCGAGCCAGCTCAACCCAAGTTACTCCATCCGACCCAAGCTATCTGCTAGCAAGCGCAAGCACCAGTTTCGGCACCTACAACAGCTCGTGTCTCATATCCAGTGACGCCCGGGAAATGCCTTCCCGGAGTCCGAGTCCTTGCAATGCTCCTGGGGAGCGAAAACCTCCAGCGCCCCCGAAGGTTGTCCTGTAGTATCGCGGGTAAACTCGAATGATTGTACCCAGGCGCTATGCGTTACCAGCTGTTCGTACCGCAAGTCACGCGAGCGCCAAAACAAAAAAAAAGAACTTGTATACCAAGTGCGTCCCTCGGTCACGGGAACGAGCGGCATCCAACTGTAAAGCGTTCGTTTCGGCATCGTTGGAGAGCAACGCTTGTCGTCGTGAGCGCTGGATCGAAAACCACTTGTTTCGTATACCGAGAAAGTTCGGCAGGGAGCGCTCTGTCGACCTGCTACGACTAGCTGGGTCACTCGGCGGGCGAGGGGCACAAAGACCTGAGCCTCGCGGCCAGCAGCTTCCCGGCAACAACTCTAACGAGCAGGTGTACGCTGGACTCTCGGAATAGAGCCCGAACTAGGCGTGGGAGAGGTACGCTTTGATGAACCCCAGGCGTCCGCTATGTCGACGTGCTTCCGGGAGACAAGCCCGGACGGTTCGGAAAGCGATGTTGCTGACGAGCGTGCAATCGTTCCTGGTAGTGCCGAGTTTCAAACGCTGGACGGAGTCGAGACCCGGCGACCTTGGTCCAAAACGGAGTTTCATCCAGCGACGGTCTCGAGTACGGCGTTGGCTGCAGCCACGAACTATTATCTGGAGCGAGGACCTAGCGCTGCACCCGACGAGGAGGACGTTTTTGGTGCGCGTCTCGAAAGACAGGTTTTCGGAATCGCTGACGAGACAGAAGACGCTGCAGCACTGAGCTTTGGACGCGGACGACGCGGACGACAAAGAGGTCGTCGGCCTGCAGCCCGGCTTGCACCAGAGTTGGAGCCGCTGTTGGCCAGGGCACACCTCTGCTACCTGGAGAACCAGCTCCATGACGCTGTGGTTGCTTGCCATGAAGTCATTGTGAAGGATCCCAAAGCAGTCCCGGCATACAAGACGCTGAGTTTGATCCATAGCGCTCGCGGTGAGTGGAGCAAAGCACTCGACTTGGCGCTCATTGCCGCGCATTTGAACCCGCACGATGTGGACTGGTGGAAGTACATTGCCTCTGAAAGCGTTCGCATGGGCAAGCCTCGACAAGCGATTCACTGCTTGACGAAAGCGCTGAGCGCCACACGCGGCCATGATGAGGAAGCGCTGCGTGAACGTACCTACCTATTCCTGCAGATAGGCGATGAGAAGCGGGCAGCAGCTGGCTTCGAGCAGTTGCTGCGCATGGAACCCGCTGACGAGGATGCCGTCGTCAACCTGGCACGTCTGTATCTGGAACGCGGCGAGGCAGCGACTGCGGAGACACTCTTGACCAAATGGTTGGATGATATGCGTCGTCGAGAGCGCGTTCGGGCGGGATCCTCGAACACCTCTGCATTGGCCGTCGGAACTGGTTTCGAGCAGGCGCTTACGGGGTTGCCACCACTCTACAGCGGACCTCGAAGTGCGACTGGACTCAGAGACTCAGCTCGAACTCGGTACGGACTCGTGGAACCAGAACGTAGATCACAGAGACCTCTGCTCGCACATGTGCGAGCTCAAGAGGCCTTGGCGGATGCCCAGTTGCTCCAGGGAAAGGCCGCCGAGGTCGCTGCTACCATGAACTATCTAACGCTAATGCTCACCGCCGTCCGCATTGCTCGAAGGCGATCTCGTGAATCGACGTTGACTGTCTCTGGGACCAAGTCGCTGCCAGCAGGCAAGGATGGAAACGCTCCTGCCACTGCAGACGAGAAGGAGCAATCACGAATGACCTGTTCCAATGGAATCACGGACCCAGCGGATGTTTTACCATTACGACTTCGAGCTCGACTAGCGCTGGCCCATCTTCTACTGGGCGATCCAAAACCCGCGCAACGAATTGGTGCGCTGCTTGTATGCGAGGAGCAAGTACCTTTGCTTTATTTTCATGATCTTTTATATCATTTTCGTCGGATTCTGGCACAGACGACAGAGCACGAGCTGGAGTTTGCCATCTTGCAGCGCTTGCGGCAGTTTGGACCCTACGATCAGGATACGGAACTGAGGCAACGATTCGACTGGCTGTCAAGGGTCTGCGAAAACAGCGATGTAGCTGCGCCCGCGCCACAAGCGCCCGTGAAGTCTGTTCAACGGAGGGCGCAGCAACGTTCACGCGATCCTGAAGAGAAGAATGCATCACGCGGGCACGTGAAGCCTGAACGCAGTGTCGACAAGGAGCGTGCACCTCGTGACGATAGACGACGCGCACGCAAGGACTTGGAATCCGGGTCCTGCGCTGTTCAGGATACATCCTCGGCTGGTGCGAGCGACTCGACGGAGTACGACATCCCGAAGCAGCATACACGTTCGCTACGCCGTCGATCGGACGCTGGTCGAGGACATGCTCCCGATCAGGCACCGAATGGTGCTACTGATGCACCCGACAAGGAGCCTAATGCAGGGGCTTTAGCGCCGGATCCATCATCAAAGGAGCGCAAGCGACGTCGCACGAGACAATGAGCAGGTGACAGCGGCACCAGAGCTTCATCATCGGTGTGCGCTCTGCAACGCCTCAAGTAATGATTGGCTGGCTGGCTGGCTGGCTGGCTGGCTACCTTCTTGGGTGCCAACGATCTCGAGCGATGCGCTGGACGTCTCCATTGGCCATAAAGCGTACGTTTCTCTTCGGCAACGTCATCTCTGGATAGCAAACCGGCCGGGATGCCCTACGCCCGCCAATGGTCGTTTCCCAGGCACCAAACATTGCCAGTCGCTCGGCTCTGTTATGTGAATGGCCAGTATTTACAACCGCAGCAGGGCGCTGTGAAAACGCAGTCACCTGCAGCGCTGCATCGAGGCCAGCGGTGATGCTCTCAACCGCTTGGAACCGGAAATCGCTCACGATGTGTACCGAGGATCAGTCAACAGAAATCCGCCGTAGTTTTTTCGGATTCTCATTTCTCGTAGGGGATATCTCGTCGGACTGAGGCGTACACGCAAGTCCGCACGCGAGCTGGGTGCCAGCAACCGGCCATCGTTACCGTCTAGGCGTAGAAGACGAGCTCCGGAAGGCTATGATCACCTGCAAGATCTTTTGCAATCATCCGCAGACAATGCAGGGCAGCTTGCTGTACACCAGGCATACGCAACAAACGGCGGCATTTCACGTCAAGGCTCATATCGAGTACTAGTGCTTTCCGCGGTGCGCCAAGTACTTGACGCTGCATCAACTCGCTGATACGATGAGGCGTTCCCAGCACGATGACACCGTTCCTATGGCGTTCTTGTGTTCTTGCCAAGGCCTTACAGCGTTCTATGCTAACTTCTAGTCGCTCGTGACGAGCGATCACTTTCAAACAAGTCCAACGGGAGCGGCGGAAGCGCGAAAGCGCTCCCACTGCAGCCGCTGCCCGACACACCCGCTCCGCTGCCGGTGCCAAGACAAGCACGTCTGGTCGTAACAGCCCCGGGAGCAGTTTCTGGGCAGCATCTGCCCCGGTAACGCAAGCTCCGGTAGTCATCCGTGCAACCTCTGGCTTTGTCTCCGTTTCCACCGAACGACGGATGCTGTGCCGAACTGCGAGCGCGATTGCTCGACCGCCCTGGTCTGGCACCTGATCACCGGTCACAAAGACACGAAACTGCTGGCGTGCAACAAAGTCTTGGAAAAACTTGTGCCATTCCGTAACTAGTTCTTCGGATTGTTGTGCGTCGTCGCTCGCAGCGGCAAGTTCCGCAAGCCAGGTCGCGAGCGCTGCCGGCTCTCGTCGCTGCACGCGTTCCGCTTCCCGTTGCAGGCACTCTGTAAACGTTGCGTGCTTTGACTTGGTTTTCTGAGCAGCGCCTGACATGCTCAGGGCGTGAGGCACCAGCACCTCCTGACCCGGTCCGAGGCCAAGCTGCAGCCAGGCGGTCGGAATTGATTTCGGGTGTGAGACGGCATTGTTTCATGTATTGAATACGAAGATATACATGATGCTATCAGGGATTACGTTTCTCAGTGCCTGCATAGTCCTTCTCTCCAAAGGGAATCAGAGGCGTTCATGTATTGAATACGAAGATATACATGATGCTATCAGGGATTAGGTTTCTCAGTGCCTTCGCATAGTCCTTCTCTCCAAAGGGAATCAGAGGCGTTCACGTATTGAATACGAAGATATACATGATGCTATCAGGGATTACGTTTCTCAGTGCCTGCATAGTCCTTCTCTCCAAAGGGAATCAGAGGCGTTCATGTATTGAATACGAAGATATACATGATGCTATCAGGGATTAGGTTTCTCAGTGCCTTCGCATAGTCCTTCTCTCCAAAGGGAATCAGAGGCGTTCATGTATTGAATACGAAGATATACATGATGCTATCAGGGATTAGGTTTCTCAGTGCCTTCGCATAGTCCTTCTCTCCAAAGGGAATCAGAGGCGTTCATGTATTGAATACGAAGATATACATTTTGCTATCAGGGATTACGTTTCTCACTACCTTGGCATTTCGTCACTTCCGCGGCAAGACGTACGCAGCGCACGTGTTGCCGCCACCAGACTCGACACACACGGTACGCACGACACGCCCAGTGGATAATCCAGTGCCGCTGCACCTGCAGCTCAGCAGGCACGAGAAAGCTCGTTGATCAGTGCCTCAACACGACAAGAGGTATTCGTCAAGACGCTCTGGTACATACCTAGTCGATCATGGGATAATTTGAGACGGTTTAGAGTCGATCATCGGTAACAGCTCAGCTTCCGCACGCGATGCAGTCATCCTTCTTATCTAGGGAGCAGGCGAGTGCAGCGAACTGCTCAGCTGCGCTGGTACGCGGCGTGAGATTGCACGGCAGTTGCGATCCATTGACAGCGGTGTGGTTCTCTTCCTTGAGAATACGCTGATCGAGCGTGAACTTGATAGCATCAGCTGCTGGTCGCGTCCGGAGGTAATACATACCGGTTTTGAGGCCAAGACGCCAACCGTGGAAATGCATCGAGCTCAACTTGCCGATCGTTGGTTGCGCGATGTAAACGTTCAGGGACTGGCTCTGGTCGATGAAGGCACCGCGATCAGCAGCCAGGTCGAGTAGGCGCCGTTGGCTGACCTCCCAGACGGTCTTATAGAGGTCTCGTATGTCTTGGGGGATCTCAGGGATTTGCTGGATCGAGCCACCGTGGGCGATGATCTTGTTCTTCACGAGCGGGTTCCAGAGGCCGAGCTCCTGCAGGTCACGGACAAGATGTTGATTCACGACGGTGAACTCTCCAGCGAGCACGCGCCTGGTGTACAGATTCGAGGTATACGGCTCGAAACATTCGTTGTTGCCCAGGATCTGCGAGGTGGACGCAGTCGGCATCGGGGCAACCAGTAGCGAATTACGCAGTCCGTGAAGAGTGATACGCTCTTTAAGCGCATCCCAATCCCAACGAGATGAAGTCGGTTTCACGTTCCAAAGATCAAACTGAAGCTGTCCTCGTGCCGCTGGTGAGCCCTCGAAAGAGGCATACGGTCCGTCGCGCTCCGCAAGCTCGATCGACGCTTGCAATGCGTTGTAGTAGATACACTCGAAGATTTCCTGGTTCAGCGCACGAGCCTCATCGCTTTCAAATGGCATCCGCATGAGGATGAAGGCATCAGCGAGTCCTTGGACACCAATGCCAATCGGGCGGTGACGCAGATTCGAGTTCTGTGCCTCGGGAATGGGGTAAAAGTTCACATCGATAATCTTGTTCAGGTTTTTGGTAACCATGCGAGTCACAAAGGCGAGCTCGTCGAAGTTAAATACGGGACAAGTTCCGCGCTCACGGTCTCCTGGCACCACAAACTTGTTCAGAGCGATACTCGCGAGGTTGCACACCGCAACCTCGTCTGGTGCAGTGTACTCTACGATCTCGGTGCAGAGATTGGAGCAGCGGATCGTGCCTAGATTCTGCTGATTACTTTTCCGGTTGCAATGATCCTTGTAGAGCATGTAGGGCGTGCCTGTCTCAATCTGCGACTCGAGAATCGAGAACCAGAGCTTTCGCGCAGGGATCACCTCTCGTGCCCTGCCTTCAGCCTCGTAGCGCTGATAGAGTTCGTCGAACGCATCGCCCCAGACATCCGCAAGACCAGGCGCCTCATTCGGACAGAAAAGGGACCACTGTTCGTTGGCCTCCACTCGCCGCATGAATAGATCCGGCGTCCAAAGTGCATAGAAGAGATCTCGTGCACGTGCTTCCTCTTTGCCGTGGTTCTTCTTCAGATCAAGCCACTCAAAGATATCAGCATGCCATGGCTCCAGGTATACAGCAAAGGCGCCCTTGCGTTTCCCACCCCCCTGATCCACATAGCGGGCTGTGTCATTGAAGACACGAAGCATCGGCACGATACCGTTGCTCGATCCGTTCGTTCCGCGAATGTAAGATTTCGTTGCTCGAATGTTGTGGATCGCCAGACCGATACCGCCCGCGCTCTTGCTAATCACTGCGCAGCGCTTCAGTGTGTCATAGATTCCCTCGATGGAGTCCTCCGTCATGCTCAGGAGGAAACACGAACTGAGCTGTGGGCGCGGTGTGCCGGCATTGAAGAGCGTCGGACTCGCATGCGTAAAGTACTTTTGACTCATATAGTCATAGGTTTCTAGTGCGGCATCTAGGTCCTCCTTGTGGATGCCAATCGCCACGCGCATCAGCATTTGCTGGGGACGCTCGACCACCTTGCCGTCGATTCGTAACAGATACGAGCGCTCCAAAGTTTTGAACCCAAAGTAGTCGTAAGAGAAATCGCGGTCGTAGATGATAGCGCCATCTATCGTTTCGGCGTGGCGGCGCACTATTTCAATGACGTCGCTCGCAATCAGCGGCGCTGGATCGTTCGTTTTCGGAGACCTGTAGGCATATAGGCGTTCCATCACCGCACTGAATGACTTTTCGGTGTTCTTGTGCAAGTTGCTTACCGCGATCCGCGCAGCTAAAATCGAATAGTCATGATGCCGTGTGCTCATGTACGCTGCAGTTTCAGCAGCTAACTCATCAAGCTCCGAGGTATGCACCCCGTCGTATACACCAGCGCACACCTTCTGCGCAACCTCGGTGACGTCCACGAGCGGGTCCAAACCGTAGGCCAGCTTTTTGATTCGCGCAGTGATTTTGTCAAACTTTACCGGCTGTCGACGACCATCACGTTTCACTACACACCGCTCCATTGCTGGTTCAAATCTTCGGCTCTCTCTGCTGGGAAGTCCACTTCGACAATGTTCAAGCGCGTACCTTGTTGTTGCTCGAGAGCTCTTGCACAGCGCCAGCGGCGGTCTGCGTCCGTCGATTGGCGCCAGGGCAGTTGGCTTTCGCGCGAGGCGCCGCAGCGCTCTGCAGGATGGATGCGCGGGAGGCGCCAACACGTTTGAAAGAAGGCGCGAAAATGCTCATCGGATCGTACGTTCACGTACTGGTGCTTGATTTCTGAGATGCATAGAAATGATGGGATGGTGCTTATGGACGTATTTGGTCCTTTAGATATTTGGAAATGATATCATGGTAGAGGGACTCAAGAAAGATGCCTGGTAGGTATGAAAGAGTCAGAGACTGTGTTTGAACTTGTCATGGATCCTGGGCTAAACTCTATGGTTCTCGGTACTTGGGGGTGATCGAACGGCGCTGATCTTGGTAACCAGCGGCTGGTGACGGGCATGTATTCCTGGGGGAAGAAGGCGAGAAAGAGATTTTCGCGCCAGGGGATGCATATGTACAGTTATTTATAGATATGAACCATATGCAACTACCTCGTTCAGTGCCCGCCAAAAAAATACCTTGCCGTACGTCGAAGCCGACGTCTGCGGCATTGGGAAAGATCGAATGCGTGCGCTGGAGGCTCCAAGTGCTACGCGCAAATTTGTTCTTTCCCATAGACCTAGAATAGCCACGCGGAGATAAGCAACAGAAGAAGCTACGAACACGACGTGAAGTGGATGTTAGGCGGCACTCGCGATCTTGCTCATGCATACTTGGTCTACATCAAGTGGATAGGACGCAAGGGTATGCTCAAAAGGGGTGCTAAATGCCATCCAAGCTCAAAAATAGCGCACAGATATACTCGTGCTGCCCAGACAGAGCCATCATTGCCGGAAGATGCAACGCAGAGAGCGACAACTTTCGTGCACTGCGAAAGATGCACGCGCGCTTGTATTTGAAGCTGAACCATCAATTACCGAGCGCACTTGTGATGCGCTGCTTACCGGGTCAGAAACACGGTACGCTCGCGCTGCATTGAGTGTCCCGGAGCGGATCGTTGCACATTTCACCGGTAGCCGTGAATATCCGTCATCCATTGCTGCACGATGAGCGTAAGATATGGACTGGGTAAAATCGGATGAGCATCGTTGGCTCCTGAAGTACGAACGTTGGTGTATGTAGACATGGACGGGGCATCTTGCTATGAGCGCCTTCGAAACTCGCTTTATCCAGGCATGGAAGCCAGCGTCCTGGTGTATTCCAGAAAACCTAGAAAAGTCACGTCTATCACAGCAAGTCGGGATGGTGAATTCGCGCTACCTTCGACCAAGTACCGGACACTCATGTTGGACCAGGATCACCAATAATCGTGCAGTTGTCGTTGCTGCAGATCCCAATCGTGCCAGAAATCAAGGCTGTTTCAGCAAAAGTAAAAGTCTTTGCATTTTCTCCCCAGCGTGTCAAGCAGACGACTCCTCGATTCCGAAAGCGGAACTTTCAATCCATTCGCAGCACTCAGGACGGCAACGGCCGCTTCCACCCCGGAATCATGAACAGAAGTACGCCGCGTTCGTCATACGCAGCGCGTCCCAGTGTCACCGCTGACAGAGCGGAGAAATGCAGTAGGTCCAGTGTCGTGGATGATGGCGTAAACACTAGAGGGCCATGGTGATCGCGCCAGCACAATGAACTGCCAACAAACACGGTTCACAGACAAACTCATGATAGATATTCCGTTTTCCGCAGCACAACTCTAAAGGATGTATAGCAACCACAAAGCATACTCATCGTCATTATGATGCGTCGGAGATCAGGCGTCGTCGAAGGCGGAAACAAGCAGGTGTCTTGGACACCGCGCAGGGCCAAGTGCTTGGATGAAGCTAGCGCGTTCCGCGTGAACGCGGCGATAGCTGCGACTTGCAAATCCCCTGCCAACTAGTCATTGTCTCCATATACACTTGTCCTTGCAACCGACAGGAGATGTCAATGCACTTCCGTTTGTCT
This sequence comes from Cyanidioschyzon merolae strain 10D, assembly GCF_000091205.1. NCBI lineage: Eukaryota > Rhodophyta > Bangiophyceae > Cyanidiales > Cyanidiaceae > Cyanidioschyzon > Cyanidioschyzon merolae. The sequence goes on along the minus strand of NC_010139.1, from coordinate 823,924 downwards.
CCCGGACAGACAGGTGCGCGCTCAGGACATGGAGCTCGGGAAGTCTCCTGTGCCTAGAGACCCATATCAGCACCAAATGGGACAGGTACCCTAGCGCATTCGTGTACACTAAAGTTTGAGTCTCTTCATAGCGTTATGAACACTAGCGTTTTCGCACGATTCCTCCGAGTGCTTCCTCTCGCTGCCGCTTGTCGCCCCGCATGAAGTGCGCGGGTCCCTGGTTTCCCTCTTGCTCCGTCGCCAGCAGCCGAGCGATGCTGGTGGCAGCATGGAATCTCTAGGTTGCACCGCTTCTGGCTGCTGTCGACGCATTTGTCGCACAGTTCGTGCTTTCGATCCACGCTTCCCCTGCCATTTCCATCCTCTATGTATACAACCGAGGTGTGCACTTACCAGCGCTGGCACTTGATTGTGGACGGGTGTTCCCATATGTCTACCTCAGATTCACCAAGCCTTGACCTGCGACGTATGAGCGCTTCCTCCAGCGCTCGAAAAATACCCTCAACGGGTAAAAAGGACGCCCTTCGTAAGCGTCCTCCATTTCTGCGCCCTGTCCCTCATCCTACATCCACAGGCTCATTGGGGTAGACCACTCGACGAGTACGCTGTCTGTCATACGCGGAAGCGCACGCTGTTCTACTCGACAGAGGATTTTTGCAACGCTACTTTCGTCATCGCGATACAAGAACCGTCAAGCCATTCCAAGCTAGAGAACAAACAGGGAAGCTTTGATACAGCTGCGCTGCCTTCGTGCGAAGCGATGAAACACGCTCCACGCGAAGTGGTTACTACCATAGCGCTGGTGCGAGTCCAAAACCGATCCCCGTGGAAACCGAAGAGATGCGAGCCGCTGGGACTACATTTCGTGAACGATACATTGCTTCAGTAAAATGCAGACTTCTCGATGATCACAAACAACGCAGAATCTGTCTTTCGAACGGCATCGACTCCTGGACATGCGAAGGTCAGGCAAGATTCGGCATGAGCTTCCGAAGAGCTCATCACGAGAAATCATTGCGTTTTCCGCTCTTTCATCTAGCATTACGAATCGCTGCGCCCACGGGTGAGAACTCGAAACAGAAAAAGCGAGGAATGGAACAATGCATGCATTGACCACGCGACTCGGAAGTAAAGGAGAGCATGACAGGCTCCTACGTATGCATTGGATAACGCCATCGCTTCCGTTACCACCGAACCTGCCCGAGTGTGTTGCGTATCCGCTTGATCGCGATGCCGTCTCAGACGCCAGCGGTAAAGCGTCGACTTGGCCTCGAAAAGGCAACCGAGCATCTTCTAAACTCGTATGCATCCGTAACGCCTCATTGCCGTGCTTTGAATGTCGAAGTTGTCCACCCAAACCAGTTCGTATAAAACAGCAAAGCAAGAGCACAGAGATAGACAGACAGATAGAGAGAACGAGCGAGCACTCCAATGCTCCATATCCACCTGACACACTAGTCGGTGGCATGCCCAGCAGCGAACGCGGCAAGCACATTGCCCGCAACTCGTTCTCGTTCAGACTGGAGTTCAGCGTCGCTGAGGGCGGGAACACGCCGACCGCTCCCACCGTATGCGAAGACCTGATGCTCTACTGTCCAGTTTGCTATGAAAGAGTGCGTACAGTGCAGCATCAGCGGCGCGTTGATCAGGTGCTGACCTGTCTGCTCTGTCGACGCTGCGGGTACTGCTACACGCCACCGCCGAACACCACTTGGACAGAGCCGCTCCATCCCTGGACCGCCCGAGACAGAAACCAAGTCCGAGCGGGAGTGTCGCAGACCCTACAGCAACCAGAGGAGCTTGTGGTGCTCGGTGCAGAGTCAGCTGGTCAAGAAACAAGCCAGGTTCGTTGCGAGCGCTGTAGCGCACGAAAGGCCAGCTTTTACCAGTTGCAAACACGCAGTGCAGACGAGCCTATGACCACGTTTTATCGGTGTTTGGAGTGTGGTGCCCAGTGGCGCGAATGAGGCTCTTGCTCTTCGATGGACCCCGGGAACGAGCAGAGTGCACTGACAGGATGCACGCCGCACAACTGCGGGCACGAAGACGCCTCTTTCGCGGCAAGACAACCGCAGTGCGGACTCTCTTACGCATATTCATGTGAATAAGCATAGGCAGTTGTCAACAAGGTAGCAGAGCAAAGCGTCAACGCACCGCAGTACTCCAGACATGTGTGAAAAAGCAGGATGCTGCAGCGACTATGCCACCACGCTCGGTTCGTTTTGATTTGGCCATGTTTTCGGACACCTAGAGCAGCGGTTGCGATATCCAGAGCATCGTCGCTTCTGGGGTCAGCGCATGGCGCCAACAGACTCAAAATGCTAGCCATTGCGCACGAAACAACAATGAGAACGAGAAGCTGCACCGCCCCCGCGAGGCCGCTACAAGAACTTACCTCATGGTCACGTAATGGACATGCAAAGTCGACTGACCGAAGCGACTTGACGTCGACAGCTGCAGCACACAGACCACACGTACGTACTGGATGGGGCATCTCTGGCACTGCTGGCAACTCGAGCTCGGCTCGAGTCCGATGTCTGCTCATCCAGGTGCAACGCACAAGTTACCCGCGAGCGAGGCTGGACTCCATGTCGCGACACGTCCTCGCATGGTATCCGGTATCTACGCTCGGGAACTGAAACACAACTGTCGATACGTGGAACAAGCGAAATCGCTCGCATCGAAAGCCTTCACGAACTTACGATGCTGCCGTATCTGCCTGTGAGAAAGCCCGCGGCACCTCAAGTGCTAGTTCAAAGATACAAAACAGCGGGCGACTCGAGCGGTAAACAGCAACGGAGATCTCCGCGTTTTCATCGAATCCAACCGAGCAATCATAACAAGAAAGTCGCCATCGGGACTCGTGGGGTAGCCAACCAGCCGGCACGCGACCAGCAAGACGCAAATCCATCAGCAGGTCGTAGCGGAGCCGAGCGAGACGTCCCGGTGTGAGCATACCCCGAAACCGACGAGCGAAGAATACACACCCCGTGCCTTCGCTGAGCGCATAACGCACAAGCACGCGGCCGTTGGCGGATATCGAAGGCAGCGGCGGAGCGCCCGTGCGCTCTAAGCGCTCCACCGTAACCGGAGAGACTGCGCTCGGAATCCGAAAAACGGAGCGTGGAAGCGCTGCAGAGGAAAACTGTTGAGCACCCGTTGGGGCACCATTCAGGTTTTCGTCCGACGGGGTTTCACCCCGTCCCAGCGCATCCGCATACGGGTGCGGTGCAACAACAACCCGCCTTCCTCGTCCAAAACGAATCGGAACAGGGATGCGCCATTGCAGCACCGATGCGTCATGATCGTCAACAGGAGACGACCAACTCGCGATCTGACTTTGAATCTCGTCGAAAAGATCCTCAGTATCGAAGACATCGAACGCTTCGGGAAGATATAGCTCCTCTCGGGGCGCAGGCACCGAGTCGGCTCTATCCAGAAGAGCGCCAACGTTCTGGTCGAGTTCGTCGAGGAGCCAGCGTCGCACCTGAACAGGTGTTACAAAGGCGAACTGTTGAGGATCCAGCACCAGACGGTTCCGAAATCGACTAAAGTTAAAAACGAATGCGGGCAATACAGGAAACATCGACCCCGACGCTGACTTTATCGAGGCGGGGCGCGTCATTCCCGGCAGAAGGAAGCACTCAACATACGGTCGATACGGAGGCTCGCGATAGCATCGTGGCGGTAAACGAAAACCACCGCGGCTTACGCTCTCAGGTCCAGTGGGCAGGGTATTCGCGCGCTGACGCTCTGCTTGTGTCGCAGGTGGCGATGCGGCAGCGGTTTCACTTGGTTGTTGCTCGTGGCTGCCGTCGATGTACTCAGGACTGCGCTTAAGCGCTGACGGCCGCTGTGCAGAAGCGTCCAGCAGAGTGCTCTGACTGGCACGTCGACGGAAAACCGCATCGTTCTCCGGCATTGGTGCAACGTACACAGCGGCAAAGTCTGACAAACTCGGTACAAGTTGCGTGAGAACCGGCAGTGTTGCCTGTTCGAGTCTGTCTTTGATATTCCGTGCCCGCAACCTGCTCCTGGATACATCACCTGTGAGCTCGAGTTCCACGGATAAGGTGCCAGCACTGGCGACGCGTGGCCGCCACGGTAAAGGCCACAGTCCTGACACCATAAACTCTATATCCACGTGGATAGTCGCGGAGGTGGAAGCAGTGGTGCGCTCCGCCGCCGTTGTCCGATACCGTACACCGTTCGGCGGGATGTACCAGCCAGCGCACTCCCAGAAGTGAACAGCCCGTTCCAGTTTGTCGATAATGGACGCCCGCGTTGTAGCGCGTTCAATCAGGTCTCCACTCCATCTGGCATCTGGAGCCAGTAACGACTCGAGCAACTGTTTCGGTACGTCGCTCTCCGGGTTTTCGAGCAGTGCGTTCACCGCCCGCGTGAACGCCTCAACCCAGTCATCACCCAGACTGGACAGCGTCACTGAGCCCCGTAACCGCTCAGTCCGTCCCAAGTTCGAGTTGTCGAGAGAGGCAGACGAGCACTGAAGCCAAGTGCGCGTTCCGCGAGGCTGCCACAGCGCCGCCCAACGACGTGACTGCTGCAGCCGACGAGGTGCCGCGGTACCGTCGGACGCTGGATGCGTCACCTGCCATCGGAGCGGCACCGGGCACGCCAAAAACGCAACACCAGGTACCATTGGTGCACCAGACAAAGCCACTTGTAACGAGCTCCGTGCTTCTACTGCCTACCGCAACGCAGCGCTGCAAGCGTACGTTTCCTGATCGTAGAGAAGGAGCTCGAATACCGGGCGTCAAGGAGATCATTGCGCTGATTGGTGCGATTCGGCAGTACGTCTCGATGGACCGCGGATCCCCGACTGTGGGATGGGTATTGGTAATCGACAAAACGTCCATGATGCTGGATCCTTTCTTCAAGTCCCATTACGTATGCATTCTGCTGTACGTACTTGTAGTTTCGTACGTTCTGTCGAGCATCTAGTACCCGCGGTAAGCACCCGCAATAGCACCGCTACAGATGGTGCGGATGGAGCACAGAGACAGCGCCGCTTTGGGATACTACTGAGGGCGTCCGCTTGCGGCATGATTCAGTGAATACGGAATCGAGATTCATCAGCATTCTGGAAGCATGGAAGATGTGCTGACAGATCCACTGCCTGCGACAGCGGGAAGCGAGCTGCTAGGAGTCCACTGCGACCAGGGCGACGCGCAGACGCAGGCTACCCGCTCCGAGTCCCAGAATAAACTGCGTTGCCGACGAGTTGCTCAGGTCTCATTACAGCACCCGCCCCTACGGAGGAATATGGCGCGAGAGCCCGATCGACTCGTCCGGCTTGCGGGACCTTTCGTCTGGAAGGTAAACTTTCGACAATACGGAAAACGTTTCCTCTGTTTGACTTTGATCGTAGCGGTGGAAAGAAATCGTTATCTCGTTGCTAGTTAGATGTTCGTTTGTGTTCTTTTTTCTATATAGCGGGGTCGATACGCGCACCTCCAAATCTGGCAGGCATGGGATGCGATGCGTATCTCGCCGTTGAGGAGAAACGCGATCACGATGATGATGAGCGGGTTCCTCTGACGTCCGAGCTGTATTTGCGTTAAAGTCATTGCAACGTATCGTCCGGCAAGTCGGCTGTGCTTCAGCCTTCACACTCGTGTATTCAAGTCATGCTTCGCGGTTCAAGGCAGACGCGTTCGACATCGGGTTCATATTCAAAACAAAATAAAGTGATGGAAGTGAGCGTGGCGGATCCTGGAGGCCCCGTTTCGCCGGCTGCCAGGAAAGAACGTGGAAGATCTCCTTCTCGGCGACAATCAGGCGCAGAAGAGCAAGCAACGAAGAAGAAGAAGATGTCGATTGGAGATAGACGAGAAAACGTGTTTGCCTGACGGGATGATTACGAGACTGTGGTGACACAGAGGGCGCTCGTTCGAGGACGCCTGGCACTTGTGAGTTCAAACAGAGGCAACTAAACGCATGGTTTCCGTGAGCCGAGACTTCAGTGCTGCTATCCAGATCAGACGATGTGCGTTGTTGAAGACGAGACCCGAGGGGCTGACGCGATACAACTCTATGCGGCAGCCTCTCGGTCTCGAAGTGTGCTGGGAGAGCAACTGACACCGATAACAGGTGCCGGTCAAAAACGACTAGGATGCGCCTGTGCGTCGGTAGATATCTATATAGACTCTATAGAGGCGAAACATTTCGCTCCCTTAGGTGCTGCAGGCCTATGCCTACCTTAGCTGTGCTCTTTTATCTCGTAATTTTGAAGATGAAGCATCGACCGGTCGAACCGCAGAGATCGAAGCGCATTCCCGCCTATCTTTAATGGGAAGCTCTTTTGCTTATGTTTGATTTTTTTCTCAGGTATCTGGCAGAAGGTATGTCCTCTCTTCATTGACGAAGGCGCTGTGCAAATACGTAATGCTGTCGCCGCTCGCCTGCGAAGAGAACACCTCGCTTGTCCAGGTCGCTCGTTCAAAATTCAGCACTTGGATGACCGATCGTTCTCGTATCCTTCATTCCGAGCGTCGTGCACCCGAAAAGAACCAATCCGACACCATCTACTAGGCTGTTTTCTTGTTATTCCGTTGCAATCCGAATGCTCTCTGGGCGATACTCCATGAGATACCACAGTATGTGACGTTTTTCGCACGGTGCATATGAACGGGGATGAAGCGGCACGGATGGGCAACGAAAAAATCGCGCCTGTCTACGGGAGACCGTCCCATTCTTTTTTAGACAAGACTTTATCGGGTTCGCCCTGAAAGAGGATTGCGCATCCCATGAGGAACAGGTGCTCGTCTCGCGCTATGAACCGCTACTCGGGAGGAGTGATCGACCTGTCCATGGGTGCTTACAGAGCGGCAGCCTACTGCTCGTAGCGAAGCGAGAAGCGATCCTCACAACAACTTCACCCCTAGTGGAGACGCAATCATGCAGTCGGTAACAATGCTCCATACGGAAAGGATCATGAAACACCTCATGCATCGTCAACGCAACTAGCGGCTTCGGCTTCCTGCATTCCCTGGTCTGCCTCCGAGACAATGTCGCTCCTCGTCACAAATATGCTGCCAAAGAGCACGTAGCGGGTATCGGCGTTGTGCTGCTTTTCGTGTGAGGCCCCGGGATTTGGACCCATCCCGTCCATGACGTCTTCTGCAATGTCCAATGGAATTTTTATGTACAAGCATTCATTCGACAGATGCGCATATGCTTCATATCCAAAAACTATCCGTGACGCCATTCAACTTCGCTTATCTTCTGGCTTTGGGAATGCTCACCTAGTATTACCCGACTTGCCGTACCTCGACGAGCAGCTGTTCATACGAGTCCGGGACGCAGGGCTGCCAGCTATCAACATTCATCAGGAATTGATGGATCAAACCTTCGTGCGACAACAACTCCGATACACCGGATAGAGAATATGACATAGGGTCTGGTTGTAGGATCAGTGAGTTCACAACGCGCTTCGGAGAGTACCTGGACACGTCGCAGCTGGACTGGGGCGACCAGAGCATCTACAGCGCTGGTCTCAGAAAGCGTCGAACTAATCGCAACAGCCAAATTCACATGCGGGTTCGTGTCGAGCACTTCAAGAAGCACAGCTTGTGGGCGTTGTATAGTCACCTTACTGGCCCAGATCGATAATGACGGATGGAACGGATCCTCCTGGTGCTAGTGGAAGCAACTGATGAGCCGGATGGAGGCAGAAGAGCTCGAGTTGGTTGCGAGTTCTGCGGATATGTCGCAACGCGAGCCAGAGCTCCCTGCCATCCTTCAAGGGCAACGTGCTGCTCTCAGCATCGGCCCGACAGCGGTCATCTAGCCGGGATGCTTGGGACAGGAAGCCTGCCTTCCTCGCATCATGCGCAACTACTACGTTTCCCGGAACAGAGCCGTCCGATGCATATGGCGAATTTCCTCGCTGTAAACGAGCGCCCTAGCCTCCTCCAGCGGGTATTCCCTGCACTGCCCATGTATCGAATACATGCCGCGCATGTCACGACAAACGCATCTGTTCGGTGTGGCGCTTCTCCGCGAGCTACGGCTGACGTCAACGAGCAAGTATGAAGCATTTGAATAGGTTTGCCACGGGCATTGGAGGTGCTTGGTTCATGTTCGTCGTTTCCAGCGAGGGAATGGAAAGCCATTCGCAGCATCAATGGAGGTCGGCGGCATACCCATCTGCACACACTTTGTGAAGCCTAGATTTGAGTCGAGCAACGGCACCCATGTTCAGACGTTCATGGAAGATGAATTCAAGGGCGTTGTGATGACCGTGCATCCCCGGATGATTGGCGTCAGAGCTGGAGCCAAAGACCTCAAACGAAAATCAGAAAGGGCTGCTGAGTTTTTCGGAGCTCGGTTTCATCGCGAGTGGAGCATTGCAGACATCAGGAGACATTCGAACGACTGCACAGACCGCAACATGACCCTAATCGAGCGCGCTGAGCACCGTCTCGTACAGAGGAGGATGCATTGGACGACTCATTCGTAACGCAAATACGCACCCAAACGGCTGCTGCGAACGATCAATATCAAGCGCACACGAGACAGAGCTCGGATCTCCACTGGTTTCGGTAGTACGAAGGCAAGACGCGCGCAATCACCGTCATATGCAACGCGTTGAAAAAGCAAAGCACAGACAAGTCACGAGGTTTGTTGCCAGCCAATGGCACTGGGCGTTCGGTAGCGCGCAGGGACGGCACCACAGCTTCTTCGCAGCGCGCGTGTTCACCGAGCATAGGCATCGACACTGCACGATACCCGTTGATGACTGCTCGACAACATTCACGAATTAGGAGTGCTGGCACCCACTGAAAGCGTTAGAGAAGCATACAGTGAAACAGTGCTGGATGCACCACGTGGTATACGGTAAGCTGAGCGACAGTCAAATCGAGTAACCAATTGGCGGTGATAGGCTTGCGATGCTGGTGGCATCGCAAGCCTGTTATCGTTTCGGCACCTGTACCTGAATGCCTCGATCAACACCCGGAAATATGTCGTGCTTCCACAGCGACCATCGGCTTCTTGTCGAGCATACCGTCGAGGAATTCATCCAATACTCAGTGCACTACGCATTGCGCTGAAACGCTGACCACCCGCGATGACAAGAAAAAGCATCGGTGACCCGGAGCTAGCGCTTGGATTCACGCCTGGAGCTTGCCACGGATGCACCGTCTTTCAGCATTCCAGAAATGCCGGTGCGTCGTCCATAGACACCTGGCGTGATGTTCGCGTGTCGTTCACAGACGATCACAGATTCGCACGACTCGAATTTCCAGCGAATCCAAGAAGCATAAGAGCCCCCGATGATCTACCCGAATCCAGGGATATCGCATGACAGGAAGATATCTGTGGAGCGCTGTCGTGGAATCACACATCCCCTGATATCCATTATGGCTCTCTGTACCGTTTCTCGACGGATCGGCATGATCGAAGGCAAGCAAGCCCTGCAGCAATGACTTTACCGACAACTTCGCTTCGATCTCATCTGCGTCGAACGAACGACGTCGACGAGAGCGAGCCGTGGATTCTGGCTTCGTGCGCAGAACAAAGCCCCTTATCGTATAGGTGCGTCGACGACCTGGTTGAGGGTTACAGCTGTGCTAGCACAGGTGCTTGTTGCTGGTAGCTGGCTGGTCAACGGTCGCCGAAGCCCGCGGTCGGAACCGCGCTCTTTTGCACTTTGGTGTCGCTGCAGTGTTTTGTCGCAGAGCCTGTAACGAGTTTCGGGAATGTCGTGTCTCACTTCACGGCCAACGACTGTCAACAGTCGACTTTTCTTCAGCAGGACTAGTCCAGTCCAGGGCTATGTCGCCTCGGAGGTGCACTCAGTTCTGTTGCAGCGACCGCAAGCACAGTGCTGGAGCTGCCGCTACCCACGAGTGACCGAGGCACTCACGGGGATGCGAAAAGTTTCCGCTCTCTGCATCGGTGTGAGGCAGTGGCAGCGGCGGCGGGTGCATCGAGTCGAGAAGCAACTTGCACCAAGCGATTTCGCTCCGAAGTTTTCAAGCTGGACTGATTCTTGCGGTACTGCGCAGTATCGTCAGCGTACGAGGACGCGGCAGCTACCCGTGAGTCGAAACCGGTGGTGGATAGGTCCGAAACCTGCAGCGGCCCACTTTGCATCAAGGATCGTCTGCCTTGGTGAGTCTTCGTCCTCAAAGTTGCGGGCGACGCGAGCAGCAAGTGTACCGGCACTGGGCCCGGATCCTATCCTGCAGGCGAGCGCCAGCGAGATCGTTGAAAAGGTCCAGACCGGCACCTGGACGGCAATGCAAGTAGTCGAGCGCTATCTCCAACGACTGCAAGAGACCGAACCTCATATCCACGCTTACATCAATGTAGATGAACAGTTCGCACGAGAGCAGGCTGCCCTGATTGATCAAAAGCGTGAACGCGGCGAAGCACTCGGACTCGTCGCTGGTGTTCCTATCTCCATCAAGGATAACCTGTTGACCAGGGCGCTACCGACGACCGCTGGATCGCTTCTGCTGGAGAACTACCAACCTGCGGAAGACGCGACGTGCGTCCGACGCTTACGAGAACAAGGTGCGATTATTCTTGGGAAGACGGCATTAGACGAGTTCGGCATGGGGAGTAGCTCGGAAAACTGTGCGTTTGGGGTGGTGCGCAATCCTCGAGACCTCACCCGGGTCCCAGGTGGCTCGTCTGGTGGCAGTGCAGCTTCTGTGGCAGCGAGCTCGGCGCTGCTGTCACTCGGTTCGGATACTGGCGGCTCTATTCGCCAGCCAGCAGCATTCTGCGGTGTGGTCGGCCTTAAGCCGAGCTACGGCCGGGTCTCCCGCTATGGACTCATTGCCTACGCGTCGTCGCTGGACACGGTGGGACCTATAGGACGCTCGGTGGAGGACATCACGCGCTGCCTGGCGGTGATCGCTGGCCCCGATCCGCATGACCTCACTACACTCGCGGATACCGGAATATCCCTGGACGCGCTCCCGGATATCGAAGAGGCACTCGTCGAAGAGCGCAAGCCGCTTGCAAACATTCGCCTTGGCGTCTGGACGGAAGCGCTCGAGATGCCGCAACTAGCATCGGAGGCGCGCCTGGCTCTCCAGGAGGCCATCGCAACATTTTCGTCGCTTGGTGCTTCCGTGGTGCCGGTGTCGATGCCCAGCTTCCAGGCAGCATGTGCGGCATACTACATCCTGGCTTCAAGCGAGGCCAGTGCAAACCTCGCTCGCTACGATGGTGTTCGATACGGCGTCCGGCAAGATGGCGCTCGTACAGCGGCAGAGATGACACGTCGTGTACGGACTCGGGGCTTTGGCCCCGAAGTGAAGCGACGCATCATGCTGGGCACCTTTGCGCTCTCCGCCGGCTATGTGGATGCCTATTATCGACGAGCCATGCAGGTTCGACGGCTTGTTACCGATGACTTTTGGCGCGCTTTTCAGCACTGCGACTTTTTGCTGAGCCCGGTATCGCCTACCGGGGCGTTTGCGCTGGGCGCGAAAGCCGGCATCGACCTCTACGCTGAAGACGTCCTGACGGTACCCGCCAGCCTCGCTGGTCTGCCAGCGTTGACGCTACCAGCGAATCCCAGCGCTCGTCTGCCAACCGGCATGCAGCTCATTGGCCGTTTCGGTGATGACGTCGGTGTTCTGCGTCTCGGACGGCTCTACGAACGGGTCGCGGGAGCGGCAAGTCTCGCAAACGCCACCTGAGACGGTTATCGGGGCAGCGTTGCATATGCGACAACGTGCGAACGCCGTCCTGTGATAGATGACGCTTGCCGTGTCTGGTGGCGCGTCGAACTCGTGTACCGAACGCAACAGGTCGCTGGGTCGAGTTCCAGTTGCGCAGCGTCGGTGCTCTTCGAGCGATGGGAGGCTGCTACGGCAGCTAGTACTAGCGTCTTCATCGATGTGAATCGGTACGTTCAGGTGCGGTCGAATAAAATATGGGACACTGAATGGATCACTGTTTTTCTTTGCGTATCGATTTTTTTCATCGAGTTTCTGTATCAAGGATCGAAGCGGAGTAATAAGCGCTGACGGATGGGTACGTAGCTTCAAGGACAGACGCGAAAAAATAATCGACATCATCACTTGTCGCCTATTGCACAGGTCCATCGCAAGCGTTTCCCGGACATGTCATGGTGAATCATCGATTGCGTACGAAAGACGGAATCGCCCCTCTTTGTTGACATTGACAAAACGGCATTCCACGGAAGCAAGAACCGTCTCATGGGATACGAGCCCAGAGGGTCCCTTCTCTTCCGTTTGCAAGCAAAAAAAGTCCTGGAATCGGACTTGAGTCATCAAAGTCGTGAATGCCCGCTGCGCGTGCATCTACGTTTGGTAACGAGGGAGCGGAAAACGACCGATATTTCACGACCTGATCTGCAGACTGGATTCTACTCCCAGTACATGTTTCGCGGTGGTGGACAAGTTCGCATTCCACAAATCCTCTATCGAATGGGAAGCGTATACTTGCGCGTACAGCAGACAGCATCTCCTAGAGCAGGCCTGTGATCCTGGGATGCCGCACTAGACGCGGAATCGGAGACGTGCATCGACGGCAGCCTTCTGGATGCGTCAACAGGACGTACTGAGCGATGAACCAGGCGTTCGTAGGTCACTTGACAGCGTACGAATGAGATTCGATGAGCACTTATCGGCACATGTGACGCAAGCCAAGGATCAACGCTTTGAACCGCGAACCCAGGCTGTACACAAACAACGTTGTCCATCGCAACGACCGCCTATGCCTAAAATGCATCATCATGAACATGACGCGGAAGCAGCGACTTCGGCACTTGCGCGTCCATCATTACCCTTCGACTTTTGGTAACGGAGTTCGCAGGGGAATGAACAGATGGGCGAATACGAAGCCGTTCGTAACAAAAAGGAAAACGAAGCAGTCGGAGAGCACCAGCACACCTCGGATGCTGTTCACGACAGTGTAAAAGACATCCAAAATTTCCTGGACACGCCCGAGTTCAACAGCCCCGTTCCACGCTGCTCGTTCTATGGTGTACCCGACCTGCCAAGTACCGATGCCATACATCTCTCGATGCGCTGCGTTTGTCGCTTGCGCTCTACCTCCACTCCTGCATGCGTTTACAACATGATACGCTGAGTCGAAAAGCGATCGCTGCCGTCAAGCTGCAACCGCGTGCAGCGCAATACCAACAACGCCCCGCTGCGTTGCGTCATTGATGCTGCGGCGTCGAGGCAGGGCTCAGGCACCAGAGCCATTGTCGTTAGACGAGGTCATTCGGGAGCGGGAACAGCGCGCGTAGAGACTGCACCAACCGCTGCCGAGGAGGCACGCGACATGACCTCGCGTGTCGTCCCCGAGCGCATTACCAGCAGCAGCGACACCAGCGGGATGCAGTTCAAGATATCGACGAAAACCGCTGCCCTAGCTACGCATTGGGGACACTCTCCAGAGCGGCTGCCTGCACGCAACCATCACCACCGTCACCAGCACTGGTCCATGCGTAAAGTCGCCCGCAGGGGGCCATGCACGCCTTCGAAGCCACGACCTGGGAGCGCAAACGCGTCTACAGTGCAGCGCGCTCTCGCGCCCTCAAGACCCTGTTTCTAGCATGCGCAATGCACGTATCCCGCAGGCAAAAAGCCTCCCGAACGAAACCTCCAACTTGCCGCGTTTCCGCTAGCGTTAAGCGTGACACCTTATGGGGTCTGTCGAGGCACCTCCAGCAGGTTATTCAAGAGCCCGCTCGTATTCGTTACTGGTTTGTGCGGGTGAACAAGCCACTCGCCGTCCACGCGGTACTTGATCTCGTAGGTACCCGGTGGTAGCCAGAACGTGCGCTCCCATGCGTTTGCTTTGCCTGAGTCACGACGCAGGGGCCATTCACGACTCCAGCCATCAAAGGAACCCTTCACAGAGACACTGGAAGCGGATGCATCGGGCCAATCGATATCCACGGGCACCGCTGGTACACAAACACCATCCTTGACGGCACTGGAGAGCTCGCTCGCCACCGCTTCCAGATCCAGAGCCAACACATCATCCCGACACGGGATGATGTTCTTGACCCGATGGAATTCCCGCGACCACGCCTCGGCAACCTGGGCAACATCAATGACAAACTCGCGGGTCGACTCCCGCAGAAGCTGGTACTCGTCCGGCTTGGCGTAGACGCGGAGCGCTCGTTTGCAAGCAGCCAGAAAATCATCCATCGTATACTCGTGGAATACGAACCCGGATCCGGTGAGCTCCACCGGATCCCATTCGATCACCGTGTCTTTCAGGCCACCGGTGCGGTACGCGATCACCGGGGTGCCTACCACGAAGAACTCCTGCTGTACAATGCCGCCGGGCTCGAACAACGAGGGCATGAGGCAAAAGTCGGCGCCCAAGTTGACCAACGGTCCATCATGGAAAAAGTTATCCGGGTCAGCAGAAAAATACCCCCGGTAGCGTTGCTTGAGCTCGTTGCAGCGTCGAGCACAGTCCGCACCGTACGGATCCGCCCGGTTCGCCATGCCGCCTATGAGGATCTGGCACTTGCTGGGGCCAGCCAGATTCATCAGTGCATCTGTTGCCGAGAGAATCAGGTGCACCCCTTTCTGACTCGTCAGACGCCCGACAAATGCAAACACCGGAATCCCCGGATCCGTCACTCCAAAGTATTTGCTCTGGAGAACGCTCTTGGCCTCCTCGTGGCTCGACGCTACCCGACGCAGTAACGCCAAACGATCCTGCACACGAATACCGTTGGACGTCCCGAATGGCGCTCGACAGAGACGCATCACGGGACGCAGTGGGTGATTCGTGAGCAACTCCTCCAGGTAGCTCGGCGAGACGGTGCCCCAGCTGTGCGCACACTTGAAGGCGGCACGACTGGGGTTCACAACGACGCGATTCCAGGTAGGATCAATGACAATGTCGCGAGGTAGCTGATGAATGGCCTCGAATCCGGCCTCAGCTGGACTCGGGTAGAGACGACCCTCGTAGGCTGCATCGCCAAGGTTGTGCACAATATGGAAGAAACAGGTGTCGTCGAAATAGCCACCAAAATAGCCCAGTCGCCCGTAGGCGGGAACCAGACCCCCCATCCAATCGTTGGTCACCAAGAGGCTGGGTCGCAACTGCTTGTGGCAGCATATTTCAAGCACTCCCCGATTCGCAAGGACCAGCATCTCCATCATGCGCGCCTGAGAGCCCAGATCCTGGTAGACTCGCGGGAAGTACGAGTGATTTTCAAAGAAAATCAGACGAACACTGTTTTCAATGCCTTCGAAGATGCCCAGCGTGGCGACACCAACGTTCCCGATACGCACATCGATATTGCGGGTCCAGCGAATACCGTCCCGTTCGAGATAGCGCGTCTCTCCACGACGATTGAAGGTATAGGCTGGCGAGATGACGTACACGTCGAGGCCGAGATCAGCGAGACCTTTGGAGAGTTCATCGACCATGGTACCGAGACCTCCGATGCTCGAGAAACGACCGAGCTCCGGACTGAAGAGCACGATCGGACCCATTCGATTCCCGGAGAGGATGCGTCGTGCAACGGTGCGAAGTGCATCAATTCCACAACTCGACAGCACCATAAGATAAGCAAGCAGACGCTCGCCGGAGACAGCACGGAAACCGTGTGGCGGATACTCTTGCTCACCGGCGAGCAGCGCTGTTCGCTGCAGGCAGACACACATCAGATGGCGAGCTCGAGCCTCGGTCAGTTGCTGCTTACCGGGCGCAAGCAGGCCTTGGAGAAAGCCGAGCGCTCGGGCAAAAGCCTTCAAGTCGTAACAGTGTCGAGCGAGGTAGCCAGCGAGCCAGTTGGCACGGGCGTCCAACAACATTTCATCGTCTTCGTCGAGACGCTGGACGGTTTGCTGATGCAGATCGGTGCTGGACTCGGCCGCTTCCGAGCTAGGACACAGTTCCAGGATCCGCGTTTCTAGCGGCTTCAACGTGATCTGCAAGCGGCGAAAGAGAAACTCTTCGAACGCATAGCGTGACGGCTCTCGAGCCCCCGTGAAACAATCCCGCAGTTCAATGATGCGATCCCAAGGACCGAAATACGTGCATCCATTTCGAAAAGCGGCCGCAACAAGTGCCTCTGCTAGCGGTCGCAGATCTACGATGGTGTCAACGGGAACGGCAAACGGTGCCCCGTCGTGTCCACCGCGAACATTGATAAAGAGTAGCACGATTTGCTGTCTCGTGAAGCGAGCAAAGGCCAGTACCTGGTACTTGGCCTGCTCGCGCACCACGAGTGCTACCATGTGTCCTTCGCGAAGTGCCTCGTAGGATGCCCGCAGACGTAGACGATGCTCATAGTGACCGCGAATCTGGCGAATGTCGTAGCCCTCTTGTGGACCAATCTCGCGTCGAATATCCTCTTCGGCCAGATCGAGTTGGCGAATATCCTCCGCTGACACCGAGCGAATCGAAAGTTTCAGCATATCCTCGGTGGAGCGCGAACGCACCATGGCAGCAGCCGCACCCGACATGCTTCCCGAGTCCGCGCGACGGTTCGTTGTGTTGCGTCCCAGCAGGTTGGTACTCGACAGACGCGCTAGACCGGTCTCGCGGGAGCCGGAGCGCTTCAGGCGCCGTACGTCACCCATACTGGTTTGTTGCAGGTGCAGCATGCTCATGCCCGAGGCGACGCTGGAGCCGCGCGGCAGGCCGTGACCTCCCAGGCGCGGAGACTTGGGCACCTCCAGCTCCAGATTGGTGTCGGGATCTACTTCTCGGGAGACGGATGCCATGTTGATGCGGTAGGCGCGTCCATCCTCCTCGCCCAGAAGTAAGAGCGGGATATCGGGCAGGAAACAAAGCATATCGACTGCGGTCCAGGCTCGGCGTCCATAGAGCACACTCGGGTAGGGCGAGGTGTCGGAGCAGGTGCCCCCGACCATGATTGCCCCCGAGGGAATCGCATGTGCATCATTGCGATAGAGACGCGCGATAAAGTCCACAGTGGGATGCTTGTTCTCCCCGAGAGCGCGCACGGAACCATCGCGGCGGAGAGACTTGCCCGAAATACCGGCCAGTATGGTTGCCACCCGCAGCGTATGGGGAATCAGGCCGCTCACAATGAGGTTGCGCTCGCGATGAAAGTGAGATTCACCAAGAACCAGGAACGAGGGGTTCCAGTGCCACATTTCGCGGGTGAGTTTCAGCAGCAGAGGATTCGGATAGCCGTCGATGGCGGCGTCTGTGCGCCAGTAGCCACCCTCGACGTTCGCCAGCACCACGTCGCCAAATGCCTTCTCTTCGTCGTCATAGTGCGCAATCCCGTCGTTGTCGATACGTGCGAGTTCGGTAACGTCCGGAGCGAGTACACAGGGAACGCACTGCGCATTGTCGAGGCGAACGCCGCCAGCACCGTGCTCAGTCGCCATCTGCGAAATATCCTCAATGAGCGAATACCAGCTCTCAAGGCGACGGTAGTTCAGGAGAGCGGTATCCTCCCATTGGACCTCGTGACAGTCTGTTCCAGGATGAGGTAGTGCAGGCACCTGACGTTTCGCATCCACAATACGCACATAGCCGATGCGTCGGTAGCGGCGGTGTGCTCGAGCCAGCGACACTCGATCCAAGCAGTCCACGATGGTTGCCAGTTGATGTCGACGGGCCTCTGCACACATTCGACGGAACTTGTGCACCCCGCCGAGGATCGTGGCAGGCATCGCTCGATCGACAACGGTGTGCGGTGTCGGCTCGTGCTCATCGAGGCGACGTTCCAGGCAGCCGCTCACGTATATCCCGGTGATACCGCTCGCTGCCAGACGGGGCAGAAGCTCCTGCACCGCATCGAAGGAGCCCCTGGAGAGTAGCGCCCCTGTGGTGGCATCCCAGCGAGCGCCAACCTGGTCAACAGGTATCTCATAGAGGCGATGGGCTCGCGCTCCCCTCGGCTGGACGATGAAGCGGCCGCGCAGGCGTCTAAAGTCCATACCCGGTACATCGGCATAGACAACCGGATGAGCGATTACCAGCGGAGAGGCGACACCATCCGAAGCTCGAGCGATGTACCAGTCGTAAAAGCCCGGCTGCTCGAAACTGCCCAGATGAACGAGGATGCTCTCGCCCTGCACGCTGATGGGGTAGCTTTGCCAGTGTCCATGACAAGCGGCCCAGAGTGCGTGTGTGCCTACGGGAAGCTCCTGTTCCGCTTCCTCTTCCGCGTTTGTCCAGTCTTGAGCGGTCTGCTCTCGTGAAGGCGACGTGCTTGTCGCATTCGGGCCTGTCTCTGTAGCCAACGACGGTTTTCGTTGTTGCGGGCCATCTGAGCTGGGCGAACGCGGAGGTCGACTACCTCCGAGCTGCAGACTATTCGTTGCCTGTTTGCTCAGCACTTCACGAGTATATCCATTCTTGTTTTTGTTTGGCCAGGGCCGAAACAGACGCAACACGGCACGTTGTGGTTGGAAGGCCTCGCGATCTGCTTCGCTCGCAAATGGAATGCAAACTGTGACCGGTTCTCCGACACAAGTCACGGCTACAGGAAGCGCATCACCGGCGAGTTGCAGCGGGTGCCCATCGTACAGCACACTGAGCAAGACGACGGCGCGATCTCGCACGTCTTCGCAGTGATGGCCCAGTGCCGAAACCAGGGCCTTTTCAACTTCGAGGAGTGTCTGGAGCCGTTCCCAGCCAGCAGACGAAAAAGGCGCCGGCGGCTTGTTTGCACCGCGCCCGGATGCACCGCCTCGCGCCCCGTCCTCATAGGTGACCCAGGTGCTGCGTTCGAGTAGCAGCTGCTGGACCTCATCCAGCACGTCCTGGACGGGCTGCTCATCGACCAATGAGGAGAGTCGCGGAAGCCACGCTGACCAGCGTCGCTGGTTCACCGGCGTACCTCGAGAAAGCGCTGGTCGTTGTTCCCGCCAACCACCACGCTGTGTGCTGCCTGGCATTACGTTGCCTTTTGCGAAAACTCGGTGTGTGTCACCAGAAGCAAGGTGCAACAACAATAGCAACAACAACAACAACAACAGAATAGAAGAACAGCAACCGAGCGCTCTTATTGCCCGTGTCCGAGAGCGCACACTCTTCGATAGCCCTCTCCACAAAACGCAGTCCTCCCGAGTGTGTACCAGTGCTCGTGATACGCACGAACACGAACTTGAAGAGCGTTGCACCGATGAGCAGTCCACCGGGGCACCGAAACGAGTGGTGCATCAGACGTTCTCTGCCGTCCGTCGCGTCTGCGTCGGCGCTTGTCATGTCAATTGCGTTCCACCCCAGCAGCAGCAGCAGCAGCAGCAGCAGCAGCGCAGGCGATTGACATCACTTATGTCATGCGGA
The DNA here is from genome assembly GCF_000091205.1 of Cyanidioschyzon merolae strain 10D. Taxonomy (NCBI): domain Eukaryota; phylum Rhodophyta; class Bangiophyceae; order Cyanidiales; family Cyanidiaceae; genus Cyanidioschyzon; species Cyanidioschyzon merolae. The sequence continues at coordinate 804,664 of NC_010139.1, read as the reverse complement.
TTCTGGATTATAGACAAATCGCCGGTAGGATGGATGCTCTCCGGAATCGTGCCAGGAGGACTGCATTCCTTCGTGGGGTCGTCAGGTGTACCGTAGTACTCAGATGGATGAGGAATACTGAAAGAAGGAGCTGGATGCTTACCGCTTCAAAAGCTGGTTTTGTCAGAGCGTGGTTCAAATCAATGGTAGAAAAGTTCACGGTTGAATAGTTTCGGGAAAGCAGAAGCGATCCTGGTAGCAGCTGGGGGCGTCTCTGCTGCTCTACTGCTTGTTCGTGTGATCCTGGGAACACTGGGATACGGTCCGGAAAAATACTCTAGTTCTATCACGGCCATTTCCATCGAAACAGCAACGACATCTTTACTGGAAAGTTGCGATCCGTGCACAGTGTAGGGACGTTGGTTTTCTTCTTCAGTTGGTGCGGCTTGCCTCGGACGAAATAGTTGGACTGTAGATGGGTATTCGAGGAGCAGGGCGCCCGTTGTATCGACGATCGATCTCGATCGGAACGAGGTATTCTTCGTCCTCTGATCTAGCTGCAGTGGATTCATTTGGCGGCCTCAGTACTGGCCCGTAGATAAGGCTCATACAACAGGATCTATTTCGTCGAATGATCGAAGACTTTTTCCGGCTTCTGGCAACGTCCTTCCATTGGATTGCATGGTAATTTACGCTTACTGTTGCGTTGAAGCTCTTCGCCGATTCTATCGGTGAAGAGCTGCTCCCACTCAGTTGGATCACCTCAGCTCCGTGGGTCTCTTTTTCGGTACCACACATCTCGTCGTATTGATGGCAGCGTTGAAGCGTTGGGTCATGAATTTCATGCGTTTATTGCGTCTGGTGGGACTCACCAATGCAACGAGTCCTCGAACTCGAGACCTTGATGCCAGTTTGTGCTCTGTCATCGCTCCGTATTTTTCTGTCGCCGAAGCCATGCGCTGCCCTCGGTCCATCTCGACCTTCTACAGTGGACAGCCCAGATCATTCCTTCGGTATTGTATTTCTTCAAAAATGAACACGTTTCTTGCTACTCTTAGGTACACACCATCCCGGAGCGAGGAGGACTTGTGGAAGAAACACGAAATGCGCCCTCGGAGTAAAAACGTGTGGGGGACGCTTCAGCGATTCGCCCAGTTTTGCGATCATTACGTTTGGCGATTAGGAAACGCTCCTTCGATGGGGATGAACCACGGAACCTACTGTGGAATGAGAAGCAGCTCGACATCTATAAAATTCACAAAAGCTCGAACGCAAACGGAATTGTCAAATACCACATCGTCCAATAGGGGGACGTCGCCAGACGTCAGGCACCAGTCTGCAATGATTTGACAAAGTGATTGGTGCTGTTGCATGGGCCTCCACTACCAGCGAACCTGAGGCCGCAAAATGAATCCCCTGCACCCAGAATATATCATGCTATCGTTCTCTTCGAGTTCATTCGGACGTGCAACGGGCATCCTTTCCGACATACCCATATACGCTCCGAGCGCTTCGTCCGAAGCAAGTCTCATCGACTGGGAAAACAAACCGACGTTCATGTGCTTTATCTGGATAGCGACGTTCGCGGAATTCCGGAGTTGCCATTTCGGTAGAAGTCTGATTACTGTGGTATGTCTGACCTGATTAATGAAAGCAGTCCTCGATGCACACTTCAGTAAAGAATCTATCCTACAGGCAACTCATCCACATTCCATCCGGTATATTGCATCCTGAGGTCGATCGCCTGCTAGTACACCACAGCGAGGGTGCAACGAAATTGAGTTGAAATCAAAGAAGCGGACTCGAGGGTACGGCGCTGCGCCAGCATCCACGTTTCCCTTGTGCCGTAAAGGAATTCCTTTGCACAGCAACGCCATCGCCCGCCCAACAGCGCGGCACGCGCCCTGCCGTAGGACGCAGCGTTTGACACGAATCGACATCACCTTGCGCATATGTTGCTGGAAACGATGACCGTGGGGCCGGATGATAAAGTCGATTTGGGGCAAACTGCACTGGTATCCGGGCAGGATCCACAAGATGGAGTTGCGTCAGGTACAGAGGAACAGTTTTGGACGCTTGTTCAACAGGTAAGCGCTTTGTGCGGGCAGCCACCGGAGTCGGCTTCTGCCCAGCGGCTGCTGGAACTGCTCCAGCGACTGGCCAAGTTGTGCAGTGTTGAAGACTTTGGTCGGTTTTTGAACGACCTGAAGACCAATGACTGGTTGAATCAGGCGTATGGCACCGAGACGAACGAACGAGAACTGCTGAACGGCTTCACTGCTCTGTCTGGAACGGTGCGCAAAAGCCCGGTGCCGAACACAGGGTCGCTGCCTGCCCACCTCCGGGCCGTTGGTACTTCCCAACAAGACCTTTTACTGCCGTTGCGGCAGAACCGATTGCTTCGCGCAGCCTTGCAAGCTATTCGCTTGGCTGGTCGGGGTTCCAGTGTCGAACGCGCGCTCATCCAGTGCCTCGCGCAGCCAGACGTTGCTGCTGGGGAGCGGGGTCAGCTCATGTGGCCGTCGTGGGCGCTCGCTGAGCACCCTGCAGGCTTCACGGATATTGATGGCGGCGCTGACGCGGAGCGCTCTCTGGCAGCAGGGTTAGCAAGCGAACGCGTTGCCATAGAACAGTGGCTCGACGCGCTCGAGCAGCAGGAACAGCGCATAGAGCGCCGCCTGCAAGAGCGCTACGAGCTTTTGCAGCATGCGACCGAGGAGGAGCACGACACCATCAAGGTGGAGATAGAGCGACGTGCACTGCAGCTGCACCATCGCCAGCGAAACATTCGGCGAGCGCTGCTGAATGAAATGTACCTGTTGGTTGCACCCGTCGAAACCGAGGCGATTGCGGCCTACTATCGCCAGCGACGGGATCCACTGGCAGAGTACGGCATCACAAGTGAAGCTGTGGAATTCGGAGCGCTGGTCGCAGCCAGTCGACGAGCTGCGCGGCAACGCGAGAATGAAAAACTCGCGTACCAACGTCACCGGGCCGAGCAGGAGGAGCGTCGACGGGCCCGGCACGCCCGGTACCTCGAGAGCCTTCTCGAGCACGGCAAGTCTTTCCGCGATGCTCGGACGCAAATTAACCAGGAACGTCAAGCCGTGAACAGGGCACTGCACAAGCACTTTCGCGACCGCATGCGCGAGGAAGAGCGTCGAGCTCGTCGTGAAGAGCAGGAACGGCTCCGAGCGCTTCGAGCGAACGATGAAGAGGCGTACCTGCGCATGCTGGATGCAACCAAGAACAGTCGCATCATGGAGGTGCTTCGCCAGACGGAGAACTATCTTTCGTTGATCACCGCCAAGGTGCAGGCACAGAAAGATGTCGTCGGAGTGAACGAAGCCGTGGACGCACAAGGACTCGTGGGTCTCAAAGCGCGCGAGGCTGCCCGCAAGGCACAGGCTGCCCAGCGCAAACAGTTGCGCGAACAAGAGCGTCGAATGAGAAACGCGACGGAAGCGACAGCTGCCGCTGTCGATGACGGCGTCGACGACAACGACTATGATGATGATGGCGTCGACGACAAGGACGACACCCAAGCACCCGCGGAAAATATGCTCGATGCCATGCGGCGGCGACGAGAAGAGTACTACCAGCAGACCCACTCCATTGGAGAGCTCGTGGAGCAACAGCCGAGCTCCCTGCGTGGAGGCCAACTCAAACCCTACCAGATCGAAGGTCTGCAGTGGATGGTTTCCCTCTACAATAACAATCTGAATGGCATCTTGGCAGACGAAATGGGTCTAGGCAAGACGATCCAGACGATTGCGCTGTTGGCGTACCTCATGGAGTACAAAGGGGTCCAGGGGCCACATCTCATTGTCGTCCCGCTCAGCACACTCAGCAACTGGGTCCGCGAGTTTCGAGCATGGGCACCCCATATGAAAATGGTCGTCTATCGGGGTGACAAGAGCGCGCGTCGCATGATTCAGCAATACGAGATGGCCTCTGGTCAATACAACGTACTGTTGACGACCTATGAATACTGCGTACGGGACCAGCGAGCGCTCTCGCGGATCTTTTGGAAGTACATTATTGTCGACGAGGGTCATCGCATGAAGAACACCCATTGTCGCTTGGCGATGACACTCGGTGTCAAGTATCGCTCGCGAAATCGACTTCTCTTGACCGGCACACCGCTCCAGAACAATCTCACCGAACTGTGGGCGCTCCTTAACTTTCTACTTCCGAACATTTTCAATAGTGTCGATACCTTCGAGTCCTGGTTTAGTGCGCCGTTTCAGAGCCTGGGTACTGGCGACCAACCGGAGCTCGCCGAAGAGGAGGTTTTGCTCATTATCAACCGATTGCATCACGTTCTTCGCCCATTTTTACTTCGACGTCTCAAAACGGATGTAGAGGATCAGTTGCCCGAGAAACGCGAACACGTGCTGCGCTGCGATCTATCTATCTGGCAAAAGATCCTCTACCGCCAAGCGAAAAGCAACATCGGGGTGGTGCTCAACGCCGGCGGCAAGCCACGTCTTTTCAACAATGTGGTCATGCAGTTGAAAAAAGTGTGCAATCATCCGTACCTCTTCTATGATTGGGAAGAGGTCAGCGCCCTGGATCCGCTGTGGATCGTGCGCACATCGGGCAAGTTCGAGCTCCTCGACCGTATGCTGCCCAAACTGCGTCAGTCAGGACATCGGGTGCTCTTGTTCAGTCAGATGACGATCCTGTTGGACGTGCTCGAGGACTTTTGTAAGCTGCGCAACTTTAGTTACCTGCGCTTGGACGGCAGTACCAAGGCCGAAGAGCGTCACGAGATGCTGGAGCTGTTCAATGCGCCCGATAACGATATTTTTCTCTTCATGCTATCGACGCGTGCCGGTGGTCTTGGCCTGAACCTGCAGACCGCAGACACGGTGATTCTCTTCGATTCGGACTGGAATCCGCAGGCCGACTTGCAAGCCCAAGACCGTGCCCATCGGATCGGGCAGCGCAACGAGGTACGTGTGTTTCGTCTCATCTGCGCGGATACGGTCGAAGAGCGTATCCTCGCCGAGGCCAATCGGAAGCTCAACATGGACCGTCAGGTCATTCAGGCCGGCAAGTTTAACCAGAAAGCAACCGACCAGGAGCGACGGGCAATGTTGGAAGAGCTGCTGCGGCAACAGGAGGGTAACGAAGCAGCAGCCGACGTTCCCGACGACGAGACCTTGAACGAGTTGCTTGCGCGCACCGAGGCCGAACTAGAACTCTTCGAGCAAATCGACGTGCAACGGCGCGCGCAACCAGAGCTCTACCCGCCGCTACTCATGGATGAAAACGAGTTGCCGGACTGGGTCCGCCAGAATCAAGATCAAACAGACTCGGGTGCCGACGGGTTCGCCTCCGGTACCGACACCGGTCGGAGGCGACGCAGTGGCAGCAGCGAGGCCGACGACTCGACCTCGATCGATCGCGAGTCGCGCCGTCGACGCGCTGCACGAACCCGCACAGTGTTGTATGACGACGGCCTCACGGAAGGCGAATGGCTGCGTCTCTTGGAACGTGGCAAGACTGCAGACGATTTCGAGAGCGCCATTCGGGAACGCCGTCACCGCAAAGAGATGAGACGGCTGCGGTATCAGGAGACCGTGCGTCGCAAACGACGCCTCCTGCGCGGCCTGAACCCCGACGACAGCACACCCGACACTTCGACTTCGTTCGCAGAGAACGATAACGATAACGACGACGACGACGACGACGAAGAGGATGCATCTGCACATCGAAGCGCATGGCATCGTCGCTCAGCGGGTCAAGAGCATCCACGCGACCGCCGTCGCCATGTAGCGGCACGCGAAAGTGCTGCGCCAGAGTTACCACCACCACCAGCAGCAGCGGCAGCGGTCGTAGACACCAGCGACCTGAATCAACAGGGTGCCGTCCAGGTCGTGCGCCGCAGACGCGGCCGCCCGCCAGGTCGACGCGCCGCCGCCGCCACAACCATATCCGCTCGTCGCTCAGCAGCAGCGAATGCGTCGGTCACTGCCTCGGACTGGCCGATACTCGTCGACGATAACACGAACAACAACACCTACGATAATACGACTGTATCTGCTTCAAGTACAGCTACCAGCGAGCGCAGCGCCCGCACCACATCGACAGCAGCGCGCGTGAACGCAACGCGGCAACGCCAGGGAGCCGATGCGTCATCATCCGTGCGTGCATGCATCGCGGGGACACGCATCGAGACGGACAGCATCGATGAGCACTCGGAACATTCGAAGCATTCGAAGCATTCGAAGCATTCGGATGATGATGATGCATCAGCGCCTGCAATGATCAGGGTGCGCATCGCAGGCTACGGCATGGATGCACAGCGTCAACGGTAAACGCATTGTAACCTATGCTACAAACTTGTGATACACAAGTGACGTTGCGGCGCTCGTGTGCAGTTTACGTGATCAGGTACGGATGCGCGTGGACGATGACAAGCGTGTGCAGCCGACGACGCGGATGTGAACTCGCGTCGCGTCAGCGGCGCTAGAGCCTCTAGAACTGCTTCTTCTGACGCTTGGTTATGGAGGCGGTGAGGTCGCTTGCTGCTCGCTTGCTGTTGCATTCTCCATGGCGCCTGATGGCTGTGCATGGGCCAGGGTGCGCCACGCCGCTGGTGTGAGCGTGTCCAGCGCGAAGGCTTCGATGCGCTTCACGGGTTGTGCTGGAGCAACTGCAATCGATGCAAGCACCTGGCCCGTCAGCACCGGCACCCTGACCACGGAGCACTGGGGCGTCGCAGGAATCCGAGCGAGGCTCACGTCCAGCGCCTTGGCGACAGCTTCGCGCTCGCTCCAGGTCAAGAGCAGTTGCTGTGAGAGCGTTGCGAGCGTGTCTGGTGCTGGTGCTTGGAAGGTGTCAAGTCCGAGCCGCCGCGCCAGCCCAAGCGGGTCGCGGATTCGACGGTCCAGGTGCTCAACGTCGCAACCGATGGCTGAGGTCGGCCCGGTGACCGCCAGCACGGCCCAGTCCCGGGTGTGGGACGTGTTAAAGCGCACATACCCGTTCTGGAGGAAGGGTTTGCCTGTAGCCGTGCGTGCGAGGGCCACAGATTGCGGTACGCACGCCTGCGGCTGGTAGTAGCGCGCGAGCACCGCCCGCCAGGCCGCTCGACAGGTACAAAACTCCCGCCGCCGACGCGCTGACTGCGACTGTTGTGCGTACGCCCGCTCGTCCTCGCTTAGCCAGTCAAGAGGCAAATCGACCCGAGACCAACATAAACGCCAGAGGTGGACCACACCGGGTTCCAGGTCCTGCCACAGGCTTTGCAGCGCCCCAGCGGGCTTGAGAGGTGGCGGGACCCAGGCCCTGCGTACCAGTGTCATGTGCACTGGTTTGCGTGTGTGTGCATGTGCAAGTGCATGCACACGCACGAACAAGCACAGACTATTAGCCAACGAACCTCTTTTACGCGCACGCACCAGCAGGCAGGCAGGCAGGCAGGCGGACTCGGTCTCTGTGCCAGTGCCGACACTTACGGCTATGCAGCAGACCCCGATCTCGTCGACGTCGATGTCGAAACGAAGGAAGACGCTAGCGCGGCATTCGCTAGGCGTGCCGCTCGCTCCAGCAGCGGTCGAAGCCCTGCAATTTCCTTTTTGTCTGTTAATATACTATCATGTAAAGCTATGAGTGCTTTGTCCAGATAATAGATGTTTCGTTCAGGATCCCCCTCTCGAATCGACGCTGTCCTATCAGCGTCCTGCTGCTGCTGCTGCTGCTGCTGCTGCTGCTGCTGCTCGATTGGTGAAAGCAATCGACAGGAGCCGCGTGCTGCGTCCGGTTTGCCACCACCGCGTCCATGCCAAGGGGCCAGGGTTTCGGTCAACCATCGGCTACAGTCAAGACCAGCGCGCTGCGCCTCGTACGCGGCGACACATCCAACAAGGCATTCGTCGTTGCGCTCCGGCGATGCAATCAGAAGCGCCCATACCCCGCTGCCTAGACGTTTGAGGGCGCTCTGAAGCATGCCCTGCAGGATCCGGCGATCACCGTCAATAGGAAGCGCAGCCACAACAACGGGAACCTGCCGTACTGGTGAACCTGCGTCCTGCTGCGGATTGTTCACGAGCCGTACGAGCTCATCCACGAGAGCCTGCTCGCGTGCCGCGGCTACCTGCTTCGCTTGCTTCCGAGCCATCCGCTCCCAATAGTCCAGACGTTGTCGAAGGCGCTCCTTCTCCGACGCCGATATGGTGATCGCCTTGAGCGACTCGGCCAAGGTCGTCAGCAGATCAACGGGCGGCATGGAAGCATCCACAGAAGCGCCGCTTGCACCATTCTCAGCCGCGGACCCTACAGGCACCGGCGGAAGGCGACTGGCAAGACCTCGCGCGAGTGCCATGCACTCGAGCGCTGAGGCCCCGGTACGGGCCACCACGCGTCGGATGCCTTTCGCAATCGCGCCCTCTTCCACGAGACAGAAGGCGTGCGCTTCCCCGGTGCGCTGTAAATGGGTGCCCCCGCACAACTCAATCGAATACTGGTCCCAGTCGGATTGCACAGGAGCCGCAAGCACTTTCTCCACCGGTGCTCCGATGCATACGACACGAACCTCACTGGGGTAGGTCTCACCGAATACCGCGCGCAACGATCGTATCTGCTTCGCGGTTGTCAGAGAGACCTGCTGTGTGTAGACCACGAAATTGCGAGCGATCACTTCACGACAGCACTGCTCGATGCGCTCTAACTCGGCAGCGGTGAGCCCACGGCCGTACGCAAAGTCAAAACGGAGCTTTTGTTCATCAACCAACGAACCTTTCTGGTCACACTGCTGGCCAAGGACTTGCCATATTGCCCAGTTCAGGATGTGCGTAGCGGTGTGGTTCGGCGCCACCAGCGCCCGTCGTTCGTAGTCCACGTGCGCGATCACTCGCTCACCGACTGCGATGCGACCGTAGCCGATATGGACGACATAGCCGCCAAAAGATTGCACGTTGATTACGTGAAACCGCTCATCCAGACGGCCGGTGTCTGCGACCTGGCCGCCAGCCTCTGCGTAGAAGGGCGTTCGATCCAGAATGACGCCAACACAGGCGTCGTCACCGGTCTCTGCAGCCGGCAAAAATCCCTCGGAGCCAGCGTAGATCGCCAATACGGTACATTCGAGCGGTTCGTACCACTGATACTTGTGCGAGTCGTCTGTTGGTGAAATCTTCCATTGCTCAGAGAGGACAGCAAGCGGCTCTGGTCCGAGCACGAGCGCTTCTGCCGCTCCGAGCCGTTTCCGATGAGCAGCACTCGACTGCGCGCGTTGACGAGCCATTTCGGACTCGTATGCCTCGACGTCAACTTCAAGGCCCCGTTCCCTCGCCAGAATTTGGGTCAAATCCAGCGGAAAGCCCATCGAGTCATACAGAAAGAAGGCCTCTTTGCCAGGAAAGACGCGCTCACCCGCCGCGACGAGCGCCCGTGCAGTCTCGTGGAAACGATCCAACCCGCGTTTCAACGTCATACTGAATGCCATCTCCTCCTCTTGAATGACACCAGCGATGTAGTCAGCCTTTGCAGCCACCTCAGGGAACGTCGTTTGATAGAGCCGTGCGACGTCCGGAACGAGCCGGTGTAGAAAACCGCGGGGTGCGTTCAGAAACTGCTGCCCGTAGCGCACAGCGCGGCGCAGGATACGGCGCAGAACGTAGCCTCGACCTTCGTTCGAGGGTACCGCCCCATCGGCGATGCCAAACGTCAGGGTGCGTATGTGATCGGCAACAACTCGATAGGCAGTGTCGGTGAGTGCAGAGTCGGTGGCACCCAGCCGACCAGCGTACGCTTCACTCGATCCAGACTCTCGCTGAATCGCTGCAAACAGAGGCGCAAACATATCGGTGTCGTAGTTTGAGGATTTTCCCTGCAGAATTGCGCAGAGACGTTCCAGTCCCATGCCGGTGTCGACGTGACGCGCAGGCAACCGACGCAACTGTCCGTCTGGTTCCCGGTTGAACTGGATCAGCACGAGGTTCCAGATCTCGATCAGCGACTCGTGACCGGCATTGACTAGGGCAGCAGCTTGGTGCGCGGGTCGACCCCGAACGCGGTCATAGTGAATTTCCGTACAGGGACCACAGGGTCCAGTCTCGCCCATTTCCCAAAAATTATCCTTGGTTCCGAATGGAAGCACTCGCTCTGGTGGCAGGTAGCGCAGCCACTGGTCACGAGTATCAAGGTCGGCGGGCAACTGGTTCGCAGCGTCTCCACCAAAGTAGGTTGCGTAGAGCTGGTCCGGATCGAGTCCGTAGACGCGGGTCAGTAGGTCCCATGCCCAGTTGATCGCCTCGGCGTTGAAGTAGTCGCCGAACGACCAGTTGCCGAGCATCTCGAAAAAGGTGTGATGATAGGTGTCCCGGCCGACATCGTCCAGGTCGTTGTGCTTCCCACCGGCACGCACGCACTTTTGGGTGTTACACGCGCGTTTCAGGCCGAATAGGGGTGAGGTCGGATCCACCCGACCCAGGAACAGGGGCTTGAACTGGTTCATACCAGCGTTGGTGAAGAGCAGTGTCGGGTCGTCGAAAGGCACCACTGGTGACGACTCTACGAAAGTGTGTCCCCTGTCGATGAAATAATCGATGAATGTTTGACGCACACGAGAACTGGGCCAGCAAGCGGGCGTTGTCGGTGCGTCTGCGCTTGGAGCCGCCTCTGAATCTCCACGAGCAGGTGCCATTGAAACTTAGGCTTGGAAGATTGAGCTCGAAAAGTAGCCAATAAATGCTAAGTGCGCGCGTCGTATAACGCGTCCCGGATTACCGATCAGTGAACAGAGTACAAAGTTCACTGAGCACGCCGCAAACGCTTCAGCGTCGAAGCTAGGAAGCACAAAAAACACAAATCTTTGCGTCAATAGACGACACAGGAGAGAGCCGATGAGCCAGCGCCGGCGATTTCTAAACACCGAACGTCTTTCAAAAGAAAAACGTTGCTGCCGGCAGCAGTACGCAGTAGTGGCGAGAAATACGCTCTAGACAAGAAGTCTCTGACTGAGGTGCAAACTCTGTCACGTCTTTTTGGAGCGGCCATCTACTCCTGCTTCCATGGTTTTCTCATATAGTTCAACTTTTAGTGATTGTCCCACAAAGTTCTCTCCTGTCCACTATGGGAGCTTCTTTCCATCACCGCACATATCCTTCCACTGCATGCGGCGTTCAAGTCTCAATGCACAAACGCTACGCGTTTCTCGCCATTCGTAGTTGTACTTTCTAATGCGAGCAATCCTCGAACTTTCGCCCTTCTTTCCATTTGCTCTTCCGTCAGCGCTCCGTACGTTTGTATATCACCAGGGCTCCGCTGGCACTTTTCTTTCTCGACTCTCTGAAGTGTACACCCCAGCTCGTGGCGTGTATACCATGTTCGGAACTTATCTACAGGTATCGTGACGAAACAGTGTGCGCACTCCTTGTACGTTCTTGTCGTCGGGGCTGGCGTCGTTCCTTTTTGGGTCATCCAGCGCCCAGCCCAATAAGCTACTATGAGCCTCTGACTTTCATTCCCCTTCAGGGCGCTCAGCCGATTGAAAAAGTTCGCGAACGCGCGCCGCTTCCCACAGTGTAGATTCATTCGCAATCGAGCCCACCGGGGCTTGGTGTACTCTTTCCACAGCGCATCCCAATGAGCAACGCGAACTTGCATGAATTTCATAAAAGCTTGAAAGTCCGCTCATCGGGTCGTCAGCGCGCTCAAAGCTTCCAGGTGATCCTTCATTCCTGCATTCCGTGTCTCAATTTTCTTCCTCGCAGTCATTATACCGGATTCTCGAGAATATCTAGTTCTTGAGAACCTCAACAGACGCAAGTCGCTCTCACGTAAGTTGCCGTCAATGCCATCTACCGCACGCTTCGGTGCTGCGATGGTCATGATATTCGTATTCTCAGGGTCCGTGCCAACGACGAGGCCCTTGTCATGCACCTCCTGCGTCGCGGGATCCGCCTCCTTCTCATCTTCATGCTTCGCCGCGTCAACGACGAGGCCCTTGTCATGCACCTCCTGTGTCGCGGGATCCGCCTCCTTCTCATCTTCATGCTTCGCCGCGTCAACGACGAGGCCCTTGTCATGCACCTCCTGTGTCGCAGGATCCGCCTCCTTCTCATCTTCATGCTTCACCGCGTCAACGACGAGGCCCTTGTCATGCACCTCCTGCGTCGCAGGATCCGCCTCTTTGATTTCTTCATCCTTCGTGACGGGCGCGGCCGAGGGCGGAACTGGACGATTTATCTTCAACCGCCGATAGTGTACACACAAAGCTACTCCATCGGTTTCGATCATCCCCGTGGATACATTTCGCTTTCTGACTTTGAGACTTTTGAAATCGAAGATATTCTTTCAGTGCGTCTCATGGTTTTCGCCAGTGAAGTCCTCTCTGCTAACATCGAACTCAGGACTGATCTCGCTCATGATGCTGCAAAAGACGCCAGAGTCGATACTCACAAAATGTGACTTGATGTTGCGCATTGGAACGACGTTGAAGCGCTTACCCATTAGGATAGACTTCCATCTCTCTCACTCTTCATTTCCACCTTGCGTTCGAGCTCTCGGTCCAGAAACAGAAAATAGCGCAGGACAAGGCGATAGGATCTTTCCTTATCTTTTTTCAACTGTGATATCTTTTCTGCTGGATTCACCAGCGCCAGCGCCGCACGGTGCTCTTGTATAACCGCACGGATGACAAAGACCTCATTCGTGCTCTGGTTTGACGCCTTCTCGTCGACGAATTCGATCTCATGTTCATGCTTGCGATCGTTCCTTATGCCGTTGAGAATCGCCCGTATCCCTTTGCGAGACTGGCCCGGGTAAAGTGCAAACACGGCGCGTATCATGAAACGTTCGACGTTCATTGTCAAATGATTCTTCAGGTTCGTGACGCACTTCATCGCCCCGTATGCGTAGATATCCCAGTCACCCTTGTATCGAGTACCGTTGATGCTGTAAAGGGTATTTTTCGTGGAGGGCGTGATTCCGCTCATTTTCCCTCCGCGCTTCCCGCTGTACCATGCTTCAGGTATCGAAAAAACGTCTTGTTGACGAACTCGCCCGGAATCTCGACCGTTTCCATGTGCGCCACATCGCGATACATCTCCCTCGCCAAATGCATCCGTCCTGACGACGCCTTGAGAATACTCTTGGAGTACGAGTCGACACGGTTCCTAATGGCCTCTCGCAACTTTTCCCTGTACGGATCCTTGATATGTTTAAGAAGACAGGTTCCCAAGCTTGCGCTTCATGTCCGCCCCAGTGACAGGTACTTTGGTTAGATCTGAGCAACTCGTTCGCAATGCGCTTTATTCTGGGACTAGGAGCGGGTATGCTGCGACTGGGCATCACCCTGGTCGTTGATCACTCCTAGTATATCGCTTCGCGCTGCTGCAGGCAGTAGGTCTAACTGCACATCTCCCAGGCTTCCAGAATGTTGACGAATCCCGATTCCGTATTCAATGAAGCATTCCTCGATCCGATACCCCCATGGATATGGCAAAACCGTTCTGTCTCCATTCAGCATCCGCACTAGCAGCATTGGCTCTATTGCGGATGCAGCAATGCAGGTACTCAGCGCACGATAGAACATACGAAATTACCAGTATATCCGAGAACAGACCATGAAACTTGGCGTAAGAGCGAATCATATTGAGCACTGGCATTGATTTCAATATCCACCCCACAATCTAGAATCCATGATCCATACAAACGTCTTCTCATCGAAGAAATGGCTTCAGCAGCCACAACGCTACCGACGACGACGTCAATTACAATAAGGCAATCTGGCATACATTATCTGGAGCTAGCGTTGTACCGGGAGTCTGTGTGCCTCGGTCGCTAGTCGACGTCCTTGTCCAAGGATATGTGGGTGTCTACAGTGCACGGGTGGCAAGCGCTACCCCACTTGGAAGGCGTGCGACAGCACCGACGAGCACCGTGCCGACGACCTCCGCGAACCGCGAGGCGCTCTGACGCTGGCGTCTCGCTGCCTCGAACTGCGTTGCCGACTCGAGGGCGCTTCACTGCTGGGGTACCGACGTCAGCGGACTGCTCCGCGGTGCCGCGTTTGCGCTGCTTGGATGCGACACCAGCCAGCAGCGATGGAGCGGACACCGCTTCGACTCCAGCTGCAGCGGCAGGTGCGGGCGCTCAAAGCGTAGGGAGCGCAGTGGTTGCCTCCGAGCGCCCAGCGGACGCGAGAAGTGCAGCCTTGGTAGCTGCGGTGGCCACCACGCGTCCGGCACGTGATCTGGCTGTCCGAGTGGTGTCCGGCATTGTTATGGGTTTGGTTGCCACGACCTGGATTCTGGCGGGTATCTGGGTGTTTACGGCCGGTCTGACAGTTGTCGCAGTGCTCGGTCAACTTGAGTATTATAACATGGTGCGGGCAAAGGGCATCCGACCGGCACAACGCGCTGGGATAGCGGCGTCTATTTTGGCGCTGTGGGTAGCCGCAGCAGCACCGCAGGCATCAGAGGCCGTGTTCCCGGTCTCAGCGACGCTGATCTGTACCTACATGCTGCTGCATCGCCGGGAGAAGTTCGCTACGATCGCCGACATCAGCACAACGTTCATGGGAATGTTTTACGCTGGATACCTGCCGACCTTCTGGGTTCGCATGCGAGCTCTCGGTGGCATTGAGCAGACGCGCTTTCCAGCGGTGGTATCGCGTCTCCCCGATGTGCTGTGGCCAGGCTGGTTGCCACCACCGGAAGGCTGGACCGTAGGCGCAGCCCTAACCTGGTGGACCTGGCTCTCAGTGGCAAGTAGTGATATCGGTGCGCTGTTTATTGGCCGCGCGTTCGGGCGCCGCAAACTCAGCGACATTTCGCCGAAGAAGACCGTCGAAGGCGCCATCGGAGGCTTCCTCTGTTCTGCACTCGTTTCGATATTGGGAGCTTTCTTGATGAGATGGCCGCTCTGGTGGCTCACCGGCACCCTCTACGGAATCCTGATTGGCGTCGTGGGCCTTCTGGGAGATTTGACAGCCTCCCTCTTCAAGCGTGACGCAGGATTCAAGGACTCGCCTGCAACAGCGTTTGGGGGACGTTTCCGCTGGGCGCTTCCCGGCCACGGAGGAATTCTCGATCGAACCGATAGTTTTGTATTTACAGCGCCCCTCGTGTATTATTTTGTCACCATGTTTTTGCCTGCGTTGCGCGCCTTTATTTTGAAGAGGTAGAGCGCGTCTGCAACCATCGCCTCGATGTTCGCATCATTCGACCATGCGAATCGCTGGATGCCGTGGACTAGGGCGCTGGGGGCAGTGACGCGTTGGCCTGAACGCTGCCACCACAATGTTATTGCCGGTCTGAACGATTCAGGATGCAACGCAAGCACGATGAGCAGCTGTAAGGGACGCGAGATGCCCTGTCGCTCTGCGGCAGGTTGCGATAGCCTGCTACGCGCGTCCACATTATCGTTGGTTGCCTCGGGTGGTGGTATGCATATCGCGAGCGCTTCATTATAGCGGGTTTGCATGGATATTGGCGAGCTTGGCAACTCCGTTTACGAAACGATCACCGCTTCGGTGTACGCTGTACTGGACACATTCGGTGCCGCATGCGATACCCCTGAGCCGATGTACCCGGGACGCACCGCTCTCGCGTCGGTACACGATACCCATTTCAGGTGAAGCTAAAACTCTGCGCTGCTTGCTTTCTTCGTGTCCGGCGACTCTTCTCTTTTTTTCTGCGGATGGTGTTTTAGATATACAGACTCGACATTCCACGCAAATCCATATGGGAGTGCGGATGCAAAAGCGGATCTAGGAGGCTCGGTCGTACGTTCGGAGTCGGCGCTTGGATGATCAGCCGCTGGAACGCTAGAAGGCAGTGGAATTCAGATGAGGTGCAGCAACCTCAGAAAAGCGGGATTGTAAACTAACCGATATCACGAGTCCAACAGCTCCCTACAAGCCTACACGCTTATCCGTCGCTTGCATCCTTCGGGTCTTCGAGTGCTCTTTTCCAAGGCAGACCGTGAGTGCACCCAGAAAAGCTCAGCTGGATGCACGAGTGAATCTACTTGACATCGTCATTTGGCGCCACGATCACAAGCACATGCTCGTCATTGACTTACATTTGTGCTGCAAATAATCGCCGGCGTTCGAAGGAAAAATACTTCGCGCTTTGCGTTTACTGGTGAAACGGCATTCGCCAACAGCAGCGTCATACCGATCACGTGATGAATACTCCGAGGCGCTCGACTCTTCGTCTGGCAACGGATACAGTCTTGCACTCAGACTTGAGTCATCATCGGTGTTATCACTTGTTCTAGTCGAGCGTGCGTCATCGTTTTGCGCGAAGGCGGCACAACGCGGGGCCGGCGACACAATGAATATCTGGGAACACCCGACAGCACCCAAGTGTCAACGCAGTGAGGCACACAACGATGCACTGCACTGAAAAACATGCACACGGCAAGCGAGACGCTGACCGCTACGTCT
The DNA here is from genome assembly GCF_000091205.1 of Cyanidioschyzon merolae strain 10D. Taxonomy (NCBI): domain Eukaryota; phylum Rhodophyta; class Bangiophyceae; order Cyanidiales; family Cyanidiaceae; genus Cyanidioschyzon; species Cyanidioschyzon merolae. Next base: position 788,277 of record NC_010139.1, on the reverse strand, counting down.
TGCCTATGCGATCAATGCATAGAGAACAGCTGGAAATAGCGTCATCGGGATTGGAACGCTACCATCACCATCCCTCGACTGCTGACCGCTGAAGTGCAGGCGTATCAGATACCGACCCACGTAAAAACCGTTGATAAGGGAGACGAACACGAACCAGTCTCCGATAAAGCACACAAACGCTGGTGTTCTTGATGTCGGAAACAGACCGAAGCATGGCGGTGAACGCCCGAGTTCGTGGACCTGTTCGCATTCATACCAACAGGGCTTCGACACATCGATAGCCTGGAGATTGTAGAAGCGCGCCGTTCACCGCCTCTGAAAGTGAATATTCTGGCACAAGACTTTTGGACCACTGATAGGTGACGGCGATGGGCTTCGTGGCACCTTTTTCTCAGAGCGTACGCCACTGGAACCTGCAGGAAACGAAACAGCGGAGCTTACAGCGTGAACGACCTAGAGCTTCTGGGAATCCGGTTTGGATGCTAACGATGAAGCGCACGCTCGTGGTCGGCGGCGGTGGACGCTTGGGGAGGCGCGTCGTCCGCACCCTCGTTGAACAGCAAGTGCCTGTACTGGTTGCTGGACGAGATCCCGAACGGGCGGAAAGCGCAGTGCGGGCGTACTTGCGGGAGGTAGGCCTCGAGCGTCAAGGCGACCTGGCGTTCGTGGCACACGATATTACGGAGCCCGCTGCCGTTCAAGCCGAACAGGTATTTCGTCAGAACGACGTCGATGTTGTCATAGACGTTGCCGGCCCGAGTCGTTTGACGCCACTGGAGCCGTATACAGTTGACTATAAGGGAAATAGGGAGCTCATGCGGGCGGCGAGCGCTGGACGGGGTATCAACCACTTCATCCTCGTAACCTCGCTCGGAACGGGTCGCTTTGGATGGCCTGCAGCTCTTTTGAACTTGGCATATGGGATTCTTTTCTGGAAGCGGCGTGCAGAGCTCTTCCTCATCGATCAGGTCCGACGGACAGCAAAGCGTTCTCCTGAAGGCACCGAGAGCGGTGGTATCCGGCAGTTCACCATTATTCGACCTGCCGGGCTGGAGCGTGCAACGGACAACTGGGGTGAAACGCATGCCTTGCAGATTCGCCCGGCGGATTCGATCTTCGGGGGGACTGTGTCGCGCTTGCAGGTCGCTCAGGTGGCTGTCCTCGCGGCACTACATCCCGACGCTTCTCGCAACAAGATATTCGAGCTAACGACCGAGCAAGGCGTGCAGCAGATCGACCCCATACAACAAATGGAGAGCGTGTCAGCGCAGGTGTTGTCTTGAGAATTTGTTTTGTATATTGCATGTGTTGCTGCCTTGAGGCTCGCGCCATTGATGGAGAAGCGGCAGGGGCGCAAGTTTCCTGTTCATACCATGCTGCGATGCTCTGCCCAGCATCTGCCAATGCCTCGCGACAGACGATGCACGTAAGCGGTACCGTGGTGTTCGTATTGTTGTAGGCATCGGGATCTTGGGCAGCGAAGGCACGTTCAGCCGTCGTCCTTGCTGCTCACTGAACATGCAGCTGCCGTTCGGATGTGTGTGAACAGTCACAACGCTGGAATTGGCGAGCCATAACTTGGACGATGCGATTTCAATGGCTCGCAGAGCACGGCCAAGGAAACAGAGCTGCATCTGCGACCCGAGTGTCTCGATATTACAAATACTATTACTACTGATGATCATGATGATGATGAATGCCGAGAGCGTAGCGCTGTTCCACGTGCAGGCAAAGCGCTGTGCCTGTTGGTGCGATGTTTGTGGCCCATGATCACCACCACTGGTAACGTTCTTGGCTACGTGGCAAGCATTCGCGGTGCTCTATTGGAATACTTTATTCAGGCTTGCCGAATGGGTCATCCATACGCGCCAGTGCCGAACTGTGGCGCTTTCCTCGGACCCTGCACTGAAGTGCAGGTCGACAGCCGAGCGATGTACCTCGCGACAAAGGATACAACCGATCTGATCTTTCACTGAGCGACTCTCTAGATGCATTTATAAAACATAGGGATAGAAGGTGACCTGCTGATTGCTCCAGCTAATGACGAGGAGCGCGAGCGCACGCCTTGGGCCCTGCGGATGCCATCGCAAATCGATCACTTGAGCATTCGACTCAGGTGCGCGAACAAAACCCGTAAGGCTGACCTGTACCGTCGGCTCCATCTCGGTGACGTACAGCGCAACAGGTGCTCTGTCCGCAGCATCAGGGTCGCCCGTTTTGGACTGCACCGGAAAACGCAGCGGCTCCTTGAAACTAATTGCAAGCCGTTGACCAGTGGGATCCCAGGCCAGCTTTTGTGGTTCTCCCGGCATCCTGAACGTAGCAAGTGGTCGAAGCGAAGCATGCGTCTGGAACTCGAGCGTCCAGCACCAAAGCAGCGACTTGGTAAAATCCGCACCGATGAGATAGTGTCGTCTGTGGCTGTCTCTTCCGACTTGCACTTTCACATGCCATGCCAGAAGATCTGGATCAAGGCGCGGTCGATCCCACGCGGTACTGACCCATTCACCATCCGGGTTCGTGCTCCAGATCCGTACCACGCTTCCTCTATGAGCAATACTCAAAAGGACACCGGCATCTTCCAGTGATGGACTCCAACAGAGATGCTCGACGCCGCCCCGGATACGATAGAGAGCTTGGTAGGAGCCGGCTCCGACTTGCCACACGAGGACGGCACTATCGGAGCAGGTACTCGAAGCGAGCATGTGGCCGTCTGCACTCCAAGCGACACTGGAAACATGATGATGCCCCCATGTCTCCAACAACTGAAAGCAAACGTACAACGGTGCGTGTGCCACAGACGCCGGTGCCGTCTCTGCCGAGCGTGGTGCTGGACCAGCAGCCCCGGCCGACTGCGCATCAGCAGTCCACAGAGCTACACCACGTTCACAACCAGCAGCAAGCATCCAGCTCTGTGTCATGCAAGGGCGAAACGCTAGACAAGTGACGGAGCGCACGAGGCGCGTACGCAGCACTGCGGTACACGTCCAGGTATCGTGCTCCCGGTCGATTCGATAACAGTAGACCGCATCGTCGCCAGTGATGATCGCCAAGAGCACCCAGTCATCAGCAAGTGCTATCTTGCCCGGCTGCGTGCCACGCATACCCACAAGTGAGCCGGCCAGTGCAGTTGTCCTAGTCTGCTGCTTCTGCAGCTGCCGCGGAACGAGCAGCTTCTCAAGAGCGTTGGAAAGCGTGCGACTCCAGGTTGACGTCCTCTCTGGGTGCACAGATTGGCGGAACACGTTACCATATGCCAGGGTTGACCTAGAGGAAGCAGCAACTAGCGTATGGCTAGACTGCTCAACAGTCGACTGCGAAGCCGAGGCGACCTTGAGCGGTGGCAGTCGAGGTAGGCCCAGGCGTTGCGGAGAGACAGCATCATAGCCAGGTTCGCTCCAACAACTCGTCCCGAGCTCTCGACCTGGTCCAGTGGCGGGAGCATCTCTTTCGGTGATCCGTTCCAGAGGCGGCAGCGGCTCAGCGTCTGGTGCCGATCGTCCCGAAGCGCTGGCGTGTGTACGAGGTGCCCGCCAGGGAGTCGGCTGCCGGCCGACTTCCCCTGTGCCATGCACACTGGAAACGGCAAGCTCCATGTAAGGCAGAAAAGCCTGAGCGCTCCGCTCACAATGAAGCAGCACTCTGTCGAGGTCAGTGAGACGTCACGAGCACCCGCGATAAACGCAACGTTCGTGGACGTCGCGCGAGGCACGCTCTGCCAAGCAACGTGCGCGCCTCGATACCGAAGAGTATCGCGAACCGAGTAGTCGGAATAGGTATGTCGATCATGATCGTTTCCAGTTAGCGAGCGTGATACTCTACCAGCGAGCAGATATGCTGGGACGGCGCGCTTCCTTAACAGCGAATGCCGCACAGCGCTTGTGCCGGTTGCCCAGCATCCGAGCGACTCTTCCAACATGTGCATGGTTGCCCGGGGACTCGGCACGTACGCGTCGAACGTGCACTACGCTCAGATCCTTCGTCGATGCATCTATTGAGATATGAATGCGAACAGCAATCCATCCAACGGATACTTCATGCGAACGGATGCGTTTCTCTTGCGCTTGCGTCCTGCACGGTGCATCCCGTCGCACGCCGGAGCGCATCCGAAACACTGTCGCTGTTACGCTTGAATCTGAGCGCTCGGTTGGATTCACGCTATACTCTAGACCATCAGCGAGCGTGGGTGTCCCCAGGCAGAGGCAAAGGTGTCGTAGTCGCGTTCAGTGCTGAGGTGCCAGCGAATACGCATTGCACGAGTACTGCATGATACGCTGCGGGTGCGAGGCACGCCATACCCGGATGCACGGGTACACCAGACGCTGTCGATATCTCAACCAACGTCTGACTTTTCTTGCTATCGAATCGATGCACCATGCCCATAGACGATATCGAGTAGTCGAGTCTCGTTATCGAGGCGTTCTGCTGAAGCAATGGAGCTGTGGTGGTCATCCTGGTACAAAGCAGTCGGCGGTCGCTGCGGAAAGTCGATGCTGCTGCGCTTCCGTACGACAACGTACGAGGCTGTGTGCCTCGTGTCGAAGGCGAAACGCTACGAGCGTCTTGAAACTGACCGGGTTACTGGTAGACCCAGCGATCGATAGATTATAAACAATGCTGCAGGTCAGCTTTGTTCTGGAGACGGTGCAACACAGCAACATCTAGGCAAGAGGTGCAGTCTATCGCCCCGGTAACCCGAACCTTTGCAAGGCTCGCTGCCCAGCACCTCCCCGCATCGATCCGGGATGCGCAGCAGGAGCCGTGTCGATCGCCCGTCAAAGACTCGAAAAAGTCATTTGGATGCTCGTGAGCATTTCGTTTGCATTCGATTAGGTCTGTGGATTCGGTAGCGGGGCGAAGAACGCGGTCGTGCTTCCGCACAACGAGGTCGGCACCGCCGTATCCAGTGGGCTCGTGAGCGCTCTGTGTCGGCCAGGAGCCCCCAATGATTCACGGATCGGTCTTGATATATACTAGTCTGGTGTTTGTGGAATCTGGACACGGGCGTGGATTTCACGAGCCAACCGGCAGGGTTATCGTCGGTCCTTGCATAGCTGGAGAATCTGACGAGGATCATCCGTCCTACTTGATCGTGAGGAATTGATTGAAACGACATGGCGAGTCTTCGTGACACCCATTGCGAAAGCACATGAACCAGGTCCGCGAATACGGGCGTAAACGGACAGGATTGAATATTTTCTTACGACCATTCAGTACCAGCCTTTACGCGGTCTTTCTGCGACAGCGTCCATTGCCTTTCCCGTGTGTCCGGTTTTCATGACTCCGTTCCGCTGTATGCCTCCAGATCCGTCGTCGACGGGCGAAGAATGCTCATAGCAGCGTTGAATTCTCGAGGCCGCCGCAGTAGAACTCGTAGAAAAATTCCTCGCAGACGTGGGAGTTGCAATCTAGAAGTCTTTCGCCAGGCACGCGCATCTTCTCTGTGAACAGCCTCTGTGCATCCCTCGAAGCAGGTACACTTGCCGGTAGTCAGGTTTTCCGGTGCGTCCCGAACGACGCCTCGTGCTCCTCTGAAAGCCGCATTGTGGCGTGCGAACACTTGCTCCATCGCTCGGTACATGCTCTTGGCGATACCAGAAGGCTGTCTCAGATGTTTTCCTGCTGGTTTCGCGCTCGATGCCGCACCCTACCAGTACTGGCGTGTTCTGGGCGATTCCATGAGCGAGTACGATGTACGCTGCAAACGCAGGCGAATGCTGTTCCAATGGATCATGGATTTGTGGAGCGCAGTCCCATTCATACTGAAACAAGGATCGAAAGGAAAATCCGGGCTCTAGACAAAGTCAAACAAACTCGAATTCTCTACGCTTCCCCTACTGGGCGCAATCGCTGCGATGACGAAAGCCCGAGTCGAAGTCCCAGTTTCATGCAGTCAGAAGAGATGAGGGCGTCGCACGGTCTATGCTGTGCGAGCTATCATGGTGTTGTCAAGCGCCGTTTCGCCTATGCTCGAAACGAAAGCAGGATTGGTCTTTCGCACGGAAGCGGCTTCGTGGCCTGACAAGTTCAGCGACCGTTCCGCATTTGCCTGTGGACGAGTCGTCAAAAGGAAGCATCGCGTTTTATGTTTCCTCTTCAGACCAGTGGCACGAATCGCTGCGCACACGAGTCGCCTTGAAACAGAGAGATCGAAAACCTGAAGCATGTATCACTGGGCCACTGCATATGTATGGAATGGATAGGCGTAGAGGCTCGTGCGTAAGCGTTGGCTCGTGACTTGGGGTACGTTATACACCTTTTTGGCGGGCGTCGCGAATCATCTTGATTCTTCAAAACAACAAGCCAGTGGAACGAGAAATGATTCACGACCATGGAGCGTGAATACAAACTCACTCGCAGACGCCGCCCGGCCTATTTTTTGACCGGCTGCCTTCTATCGGTTCTAGTATTCATCCAGGCACAATTCGAGCCTGAGATGCTGCCCCATAAAATAACATCAAGCCAGCTCCGCGGGTTTCGTCTTCAGTACCACATATCTTCTGATATTGATGACGGCGTTCAAGTCTCGGTTCACGAACGCCCTGGGTGCATTGACGATGGCTAAAGTCACTTTTGCTGCGAGTCCTCGAACTCGTGCTCGCTTTGCCACTACAGTCTCGTCATCGTTACGTCGAGCAAACGTTTGTTGTCGTCAATCTCTCCTGGTCATCCTCTTCTTCGTCGTAAGCTGCTCTTCGTCGCTCTCTCAATGATCGACGAGAAGAGGATTTTCTTCGTTTTTCGGTTGTTGTTCTACCTGGTGATGACGGCACACCAGGATCCTCGACGCGCACGTCCATACCTTTCCCTTGGATATTCCTTTCTTCAAATGGAATACACGTGTATATGTCGTTAGGTGACGACCTTTCCGGTTGGAGAAGGACTTGCACAAGAAAGACGACGTGCGCCCGGGTGTGTCACCGTGTGCTGAACGCTTCCGCTATTCGCCCAGTGGAGCGATCATTCCGTTTCACCATAAAAAATACTGATTCGATGGGGTTGAACCACGGAGCCTGCGGCGAAATGATATGCAGATCTATCCCGACAGCATCGGCAAAAGCATGAACGTAGGGAGAATGGCGAAATTCGACGTTCTCCAATAGACGGACGTTGCCAGACGTCAGGACACGGTCTTCAGTGCGCTGACGGAGTCATTGATGTGTGTATGTGTGTGTGTGTGTGCGTCCTCCACTTGCGAAACGAAGGCCGCAACTTGTATTCACTACAACCAGAACTGATAATGATATCCTCGTTCTCTTCGAGATCGGTCGTACGTATAACGGGCCCCCGCTATGCGAATACCCAAACAAGCGCTGACTGTTTCGTCCGGAGCAAGCCCCATCGACTGAAAAAGACAAACCGATGTCGCTGTGTTCCATACACGTCGCGACGTTCCAGGAACTGTTTGTCATAGCTGCGACTCCGATGCAAGATGGCCGTGCGTGAACCCGGACTCTTTCTTGCGACTTTATCCGAGTGTGTTCGGAACCATACGAGCAAGCTGATGAGAGCCAGAGACGCCCGTGGCGGCTACGACCGTCGCTTTTTCTTTCGCTAAACTGCTCATTGGGTCGTTTTCTACCATGGACCGCAAGCTCACTTCAAGAGCGCCTTTTTTGACGCTGAACGTATCTCCTTTTTCCGTTCGGTGTTCCTCGTCCATCTCAGAACAGCGTTACGTCTGACCTGAAAGAGAAATGCAGTGCTCCGTGCACTATTCAGAAAAGCATACATATCTTACAGGCAATTCGTCTACCATCTAGAGAATACATTGCATGGTGATGTCGATCGGCTGCAATGCACCGCACCTGGATGGAACCCCATCGACTTGAGAGACCCTAGCCACACGCCCGGCTCTGTACGTCGCGTCGACAAGTCGCAGCAGGCTGTTTTTCTTGCAGAATTCGCTGCTGCTACAGCTGCAACTAGCGGATGCGCGTCCTCGACCCATGGTATGCAGTATGGAGCGACGCCGAGGTGTGTGCTATGATACGAGTGTTGCACGAGCAGCAGGCACAGCGAGTAGCCGCTGTTGTGAAGGGAGTCACAACGCTGCCGCGACCGTACGTTCCGCGAGCGTGTGACCAGGAGATCATCCCGGTAGCGAACTTTGGCTCCGGCTTGCAGTACTTTTCACCTGCAGCTCAACAGGTCGACCATTTGCTGCTCTTACAGGAGCGTCTGCGACCGCTTCTCGAGTCTGGTGATCTGAACGCGTGGCAGCTGCTGTTTATCTGTAACCACAGACCTGAGCGGTTACCAGTGCTTGAGCGCTGTCTAGAGGCCGGTGCTCGTATTTTTACGGACCTTGGTCTGGACTCTGTGGACTCGGTGGCTGAGCAAGCACCAAAACCCGTCGTACACGAGAGAACTGCGCAGTTGCTTTTGGAGGCGGTGGCGACATGCCTGCCACCAGGTACGAACTACGAAGAAATCGACAACGACGGGAATTATCTACCAGTCGATCCATCTCTATCACAACCGTTTCCGTATGCCTGGCAGCTGGGCGAACGACGCACCCAGCTCGATGCGGAAATGGAGCAGTTTGAGCGAGTCAAAGCGCGACGACGCGGTGATGCTGGAGCCAGCGAGCGACCATCGACCACGAGTGTCGACCCGCTGTCAGCATCGATGCAACAGGCTCGACTGTACGCCCAACGCGACTCGGTAGTGGAGAGGGCGGAGGCCTTTGCGGGTCCGGATCTGGTCGGTGCCCAGCCGATACCCCCCGAGCACGCCATGGTTGCGGTCCAGGCGACTTCAAGCACGGCAGGTCGCGGCAGCACGTTGCATACATCTCGAAAAGCGAGCGGCTCAGCGCGACGTTCCATGGAATCCAAAGCCGCATCCACGCGTTCATGAGGATGTGCGGTAAACATGACAAGTCCAGCATCGGGGCCCGGCGCTGTGAACGCCTGCTGGCACGCCCCCGAAATGGCAGTCGCAGACCCGAGCAGCGAGCTTCGCCTGTCATTCGCAGGTATTCGGTGGCGAGTTGATTCTATACGTGGGTCCATGCTCTGGGACATTCTGGCGTTCAGTGCTCGGCTTTCGTGTCGGTTTTTGATGCGGGACTGGTGAGCCACGACTTGTCAATCGTGCCTGCAGGGCCGGCGGGCGACCTCCGCAGCGGTTACTGCGCTGGCTGGACGCTTGTCGGGGGCTTCGTCGCCAGTGCACACTTTGGATGTCGGATGCAGCGGACGGCATTCGGGTTCCCTGTGCGAGTCTTCCTGGCACTTTGTTGCGACAGCTGCTTTAGAAAACCGCTGACCGGTCCGAGAAATAACGTGCACGAAGCGGTAAACAGACGGGGAGCATGCAACGCTGGGAAGCTCTTTACGTGCAGGGGCGACCTCGAACGACTCGCCGACTTGTCTGTGCGATCAGGTTTGCTGCCTGTGTTCCGCCCAGTGGATGCGAACGGTGCTGCTGCTGCTGCTTCGCGGGTTTCCGACCAGCACGCGTAACCGGGGTACGTTGTACTGTTCAGCGTTCCGGAGACCTGCGCTCTGTTCGGGACGTGAGTCTGGCGCTCGAAGCGCTCCCCGGGGCGCAACGCACCATACATAGCGTTCGGGTGAATGATCTGCATATAGATGCACATTCCCATAGCGTAGAACGATGCGTGCTCTGTTTCGAAGTTTGAAATGTCAGACATTACACCTCGTACGCATCGCACGGTGCCTCTCTGTGAACTGGGTTTCAGCGGCGCCTTTGCCACGGCAGACTCGACCGACGCCATTGGGGTGTCCTAGTCAGCGACCAGCTCATGAAGCACCGACGCCAGCGCAGTGCCTGCGACCTTGTCCGTCATGGCCCCATACACCAAAACTAATTCATAGGGCAATAACAGCCGGCGATTATGAGGGTTCTCTGCCAGATTCAGCAATACCAGCGCTGCTCGAGCGGATAGCGATGCACCGATCGTTGCAGTGACTCGGGGTGATGTTTCGCTGGGGGACGGCACCCCAGCACGATGTAGCAGCTCTGGTTCTTGTTGTGCAACCGCTGCCGCAACAACTCTGACGAGGGTAGGCACCAGGCGCGGTGTGCGCGCAATACGCTCGCGTGCCTGCCATTCGAATGCCGAGAGGCTCGCTAGGGCGTCCAGTGCGGCCATGCTGAGCTGGACGCTTGCAAGATGGGTACCTGTGCCTGGTGCAACCATATCTACGAGCCGCGGTAGCAGAACGGGAAAGCGGGTAATCATAATTGTCTCATTCTCCAAGCGAGTCGCAAACTGGGCCACAATCTCCGCAGCCTTGCACAGGCGCTGCACAGAAGCATTCGGATGTGTGGCATCCAGCCAGTCGATGATCGTGTCCAGGGCGTCGACTCGAGACGAGTGCGCGCTGTGGGCGTCACCGGTGACCGCGAGGCCTCTCCGAACGGTATTGCTTTCGCGCCAACCTGAGCTAGGCGCTGGAGCGTCTACCTGCGCTGCAGGCCTGCTAGTTTCATCGACTCCGTTCACAATGACCGACGCTGCGTGCTCGGCATTCGTTCGAAGTGTATTCATGTCAGCAACGCCACTACCAGCAGCGTTGGCCCAGTCGGTTCGCGAAACTAGCGTTACTGATGAGGCGATGTTCAGCCACATATCTAGCAAGTCGTCCACGCATGCTGGCTGTGTGTCCGGATGACGGAGCAAGCGCAGCGTTGTCGAGCGCAATGCTGGATGCGTCGCCAAAGCAATCTCATTCCCTGTTGTAAAGCTCATGTTGCGCAGCGCATTGGTTACCAGTAGACTGTATTGCGCTCGTTCCTTGGCAATTGTGTCGCGACAGTTCATGAGGCCTGCACGATATCCTTGCAAACTGGATTCAGGCGTGTCTAGAGCGCGCTCGTTATTGCCGGCACCTGGCTCCAAAGTTTCCAACGCCGATGCCGACAAATCCGCCAGATGTGCGCCACGACATTCGCGCAGCTCCTGGGGCATCGACAAACTCCACTGCCGCCTTCGTTCGAGATCCTCCAGATATGCGTCCAGCAAATCATTTAAGGCGTCCAACAGGCCTGGGTAGAGCGCGCAGCGTAATTCCAGTCGGCCTGATGTAGAGCGCCCGCCGATGGAGACGCTCGTTCCCGCTGGTGCTCCTGAGCAGAGCGCGTTCAACGTTGTCAGCGCCCACCGAACTTCCTCGCGTACACCGCTCTGCAAGCTCAGTACGAGCTTCTCCCGTTCGCTGTTCAGATTCTCCGCAAAATATGGCAACCAGGGCGGTGCGCGCTCCTTCCAGTGGCCTCGTTGCGACCCCACGGATCGGCCGTTTCCACGCAGTGCCGAGCGTCGCCGCTTTGGCGACTCGGTTGCGGCCACCTCTTGCTTGATCCGTTCACGGTACGGGACACTGACACCACTGAACGGCAGCAGGAGGCCCCCGGCGCCCATGAGTGCATCTCGTAGCACCTGTTTCGACACGCGTACGGTGTGCTGCTGTCCCGTTGGAGGTGCAGTCAACGGTGCGCCCGCTGCACTACCAGATGTAGCGTTTCCGTGAGATCCCGACACCAGTCCGTCTCCACCAAAACGCACCAAGCTGCGAGAGGTAGCCTGCTCGCCCTCAAAGCCTCGAAATGCGATTCGAGAGACACTGTCCTCCGGGGTTGCGCCGTCCGAGCCACCGGGTCGTGGGACAAAGCTCATACTCGACTTGACTGCTTGGCGGATTGGCGGCGCTTCATGCGGCTCCCGATTAAAAAGGAACTTTTGTTCGTAGACGTAGGCCAAACGCTCGTATGCCTGCCGCAGCGCGAAAGCTGCTGCTGTGCAGGTCGGTGGTAGCGCCAACTCCTTGGCAACGTTTTTAAAGTCTCGTGCGTCGATCGTCTTCTGCAAGCCGCCCCGCTGGATAATCAGCACGAAAAGTTTGTAGAGATCGAGTGGGGCACCGCCCAGCGTGGGTAACTTTCCCCGCGGAAGATTGTTCTCGGCGAGATAGGCCCAGAGGTCAGCGTACCAGTTATCCTCAGGCGTTGCAGCCGGGTCCAGCTTTCCGCTGGCCTGCTTCCGCTGCATCTCTTGAGAAACGAACCGCCTCCCCACGTCGCGAACATAGGCATCCAGCTCCGCTCGCGTGAAACCCCCCAGGTCGTACTGGTATTGCATTCGAACCAGAGTGGACACGCTGCGCGTTATTGCGAGCCACGAGTAGTCGTTGATCACCGCTACAACGATGCCTCTCCAGGCGTTGAGGTGTCGCCTGCAGCCCGCGTCGGCAGACACAAGCGCCTGCGAGACCAGTGCACCAGCAGGCACCAAGACAGACCTGCGGCACCGAATCGGCGCTACCGGGAACATGCGCTTACGTCGTTGCCGTGGCGGCATGCTGTGGCAGACAACGATCCAATAGTGTACAATTAGGACATGCGCCAATCCGTGTAGTACATGTCAGGACAGAACTATATGAATTTGTATACTTGGGACACGGAAAATGCGCGCTCGCAGAGCGGACTCGCAACGCGCAGCGTCCTGGAACATCCACAGCGCCGTGGCTTGGAACCGGGGGGGGGGGGTTCCTCGGACCCGAACGCACGCCCTCGTGTTTGCGGCATCTTCTTGCTATCCTCAATACCTGCGTATGCGAAACTTTTTTTCGACTGCTACGGTTTCCCGCGTCTTATCTCCAACTTTTAGGAACGTCGGTCTCTTCTGGGGCTCCAGCTCTATGAGCAACTGTCGATAGACACTCATAGCAGATAAAGCGTGCCGATGCTCGTTGTTTCCGACTGCTGCTTTTTTATCGCATTGTTTACCTAAAGGCGGAAGCTGCGATCGACGTTGCGCTTGCTCACTGAAGCTTCTTTGGATGGACACTCGGTGCGCCTGTCGCGGCGATGACACTTGAGTGTGGTCAGGAACTTTCCTGTGTGTCCGCCTTGACGTCCTCCGGAGGCTGCCTCATGCCGTGTGAGTGCTTGCCACATCGCTCGCTACTTGAGTGTGGTCAGGAACTTTCCTGTGTGTCCGCCTTGACGTCCTCCGGAGGCTGCCTCATGCCGTGTGAGCTCTTGCCACATCGCTCGCTACTTGAGTGTGGTCAGGAACTTTCCTGTGTGTCCGCCTTGACGTCCTCCGGAGGCTGCCTCATGCCGTGTGAGCTCTTGCCACATCGCTCGCTACTTGAGTGTGGTCAGGAACTTTCCTGTGTGTCCGCCTTGACGTCCTCCGGAGGCTGCCTCATGCCGTGTGAGCGCTTGCCACATCGCTCGCTGCATGCCCGTGGCGGGCACAGAAGACTCCCCGATTCCCGCCTCCGCTTACGTGCCCGAGGTGCCGTACCAATGGGTCACAGTACTGATTTGGGCGATCCGCTTGCCATGTACTCTGTCAGCTGCACACACGAGCTCATGGTTTTTCAGCGGATAGATGATTTCTGGAACATGATGTTGGCCAAGATGAAACAGATACCGAAAGAAGAATCAAGGTTGGAGAACAAGTCGAGAAATGTCGATACGAATCCACTTTCTTCGTGGAAAACAGTGACGCACGCTCCACAAGAAGCGATCGCTGCGATGACTCAAGTCGGAGTCCAAGACGCTTTCTCATGGAAACAGAAGAGACGAGAGCCTTTGGGAGCAAATCCCGTGACAGGTATCATGCAGGCGTCGAAGTACGTTTCGTCGATCGCCGCAAAGGCATAGGAAATCGTTTCCCGAACGGGATCGATTCACTGACGCAGCATGATAAGTGAATTTTTTCATAAGCTTGTGAGCAATTCTTCAACTGCCGATATGGAGCATTTTTCTTCGTACATCCGACGGCGTCAATCGCTGCGCCCTGGCGTCGCTTGGAACGGAGAGATCGAGAACTTGAAGCGCACTTGGTTCGAGCGTGCTGCAGTGCGGAGACCAGAGCACCGGAGGCATGTCCATATACATTGGATTATGATTCCCGTTATTATAGGAAAGCTTGTTCGAGGGTATCGCGAATCATCTTGATTCCGTTGATCTGACGAAACCCAGCACCAACACGTCGACAAGGTCACTCCCGAAAAAAAGACCTGGAATCCTATATCTACACCTGAAGGTTCAAGCTCCGTGTAGCCACAGTTGGAATATCCAGGCTGTATATCGAAAGAAAACGCAGAAAAGCCTTGTAATCTGGAACAATGCGAGTAGTTCAGGATCCTATGTTCATCGATCACGCCACGATCGAGGGTCTTCTTCAGAGCCGCAGCCGCGCGCTGCCCGCCGGCGATTCGCACTGCAGATGCCGCGGCATGCATGGAGCCTCGCCCAAGACTCCCGTTCGAACGTGAACGTACTCCGAGTCGCTTCAGTCATGGCGTCGAACGGGATTCATGCCAGTGCTCGTGCAATGTTCTGCTCTTTCACTGCGATAAAGTGGCAAGGGACGCACGTACACCGATTACAACAACAGCGATGCCGCCTCTTCCGATTGCATGCGGAGCAGACGCCCGCTCTTGTCAGGAAGCAGCGTTCACACAATCGTGTGGAGCAAGCGCTACCACTACCCACGCGCGACTTGGCACAGCTCTTTGCATACGGATGCGTGGGCGTTCCCGCGGTTGCCCATGCATCGGTGACGACAACAGCAGAGGTGGCGAACACCACCGCGCCTCGGATCGTCGGCGGTCTGACGTTCCTGCTGACGCTGGTAGGGTTCGTCAGGTTCATGGTAGCGAGTGGGCGCCCGCGCATCGAACAAACCAACTATACCTTTATTGACACAAAGGAGAGTGATATTGTAACCATCGAGAAACTGGTAGGTGACTACCTTACTGCGCGGAAGTACGTGCCGCGCGAGCGAGAGGCCTCCCGGGTACTCGTCTTTCGCGGACGCACGCAACCGAGTGTCGCGATCGGGGCGTTTCTCGTTTTCTGCGCAGCAGGCGGGTTGTACGGGTTCGCCTTGGCTGCCAAGGTTCTGCTTCCTGGTAACAGCGACTGGTGGTATGCGCTAATACTGCTGTCGCCGCTGATGTGGTTCTACTATTGGAACACAAACCAACGGGAGGAGGAGTTCCGTTTTCGAGTCGATCCTGTGTCGTCGGACTCGAAAGCGATCCTGTACGTCAAGGGTCCGCGAGATGAAATCGAGGCGATGGAGTCTGAACTGAAGCTGGTGCGAAATCGACCCGAGGAGTAACCGGCCTGCTGCCACCGGAGCGTCCGGATGGCGCGTTCCCGTTCTGCAGCGACGAACTGGGCGCGGTTCCAGAGTTACTGGTCCAGTTCAGTAAAGAAATTAGGTTTCGTCAACAGGGAAATGCTGGGATTGGACGTCGCGAAAGAAAGCGTGACGCCTTGCAATGCACGACGATACTGAACGGGACAGCGTGTTCAGCGCTCAACGCGCGACATAGCTTTCCAAGGGTGTAATATTCTTCGCGGAATGCAGACTACGAAAACTGCCGTGCATGCACCCGTCTCCAAAGCTTGTCTAAAGTCCTAGATACGTCCGAGACGCTGCTCGGACGCAAGATTCCATGGAGTCAACTCTGGCCTACTTGCCGCGAATTGTCAAAGTCATGTGCCGGAGCACCCGCAGTTTCTGCCTGTCTCTGAGCTATCAGCTGGCATCCTGAACACAGGCTGAATCCGTGTCCCTCAAACGATCATATGGATGCGACTCAAGTCATCGGTATACAGCGGTATAAAGATGCCTCGCACGGTCACGAATCCAGCGCTACATGCCCTTCGGTAATAGCACGGGCAGTCGCCGCTGCAAGCTGCGGGAATCGATGCTGCATTTGCACTGGAGCCACTGTTTCCGTCGTAACCAAGCCGAAATACTCAGTTTGCTGGGACTTTTATCATAGAGGCTTCTATGTCGACTTGAGGGAGGCAATTCGACACCAATCGCGTCGATCAGCGTGCTTCCTGTGGACGCTTCGTCCACTGCACGCCTCGCACCGTAACCAATACCGATGCTGGGCGGCTATCGACCGTTGGGTGAGGTTTCCGCAGCGGGCGCAGCGAGCGCTTCCAAAACCGCCGGAGGAGTCAGGGTGAGCGTGCGCACCGTGCCCGTGGCAACGTCGACTTGTCGAATGCAGTGATT
The DNA here is from genome assembly GCF_000091205.1 of Cyanidioschyzon merolae strain 10D. NCBI lineage: Eukaryota > Rhodophyta > Bangiophyceae > Cyanidiales > Cyanidiaceae > Cyanidioschyzon > Cyanidioschyzon merolae. The sequence goes on along the minus strand of NC_010139.1, from coordinate 772,247 downwards.
GTACGTGTCCGCAACATACGCCATTCGAACGGTGGGATCGTATGCGATGCCCTGTGGAGCAAAAAAAGCTGCCTGTGTGCTGGCACCGTCATGGAGCCCAGGCTCTCCGGACCCAGCCAGCGTTCGGACGTCTCGAAGCTCCAGGTTCAATACCTTGATCTTGTGATTCAACGTATCTGCGAGCAGAATCTGACCATCTGGAAGCGCACAACACCCGCACGGGTACTGGAGGTGCCCGCCGCGGCCCCAGCCGTCTCGGTCGCCAAACGTTGACAGGCTCTCGAGGAAGAAGACGTCGCCGCCTACAATCGTTCGTGTCCACTGAGCGCGCAGGTCGATGGCGCGAACCGTAGACGAGTCCGAGTCTGTGACATAGAGACACGTCCCCTGGACGCACACACCATGAGGCGCCGCAAACGACACCGGAACCCGGGAGCCCTCGGCATCATCCACGAGGCCTGGTTTGCCACTACCGCGGTATTCTCGGAGGATCCCGGTAGAATCCAAACGCCATATCTGGTGCGATCCTGCAACCGCCACATAAACGGATCCGGCATGCATCTTGACATCCCAGGGAAGTCGGAAACGACTGCGTGGGCTCGGTGTTAGCGAGAGCGGCGAGCTATTTGCAGCGATGCCAGTTCTTTGGTGTGTGGTTCCTGGTTTGCTGTTGGATTTGGCAGCGCTGCTCGTGTTGTTGGAGCGGTCGTTGACCTCGGCAAAGCGCACATCGGCGTCCGCAACGCTGAGCAACTGCTCGTATTGACGCTGCACCGCAGGACGCGTTCGTTCTGGTTTGAACCAGCGTCGTTGCCAGGCCCAGAACGGTGTTCCTTCGGACGCTGCAGGTGGCTCTGTTGCTGCTGCCGAGACAGCCGCTCGGTGCCGCCCGGATTCGCGGTCCTGCATGGATATGCTGCGCTCCATGACGCCTTGCACGTCGGTCTCCTTGACAAGTGGTGCCACAGATGCGGTGCTCACAGTTCCATCCGAGAAACGGACAATACGCAGTGCATTGTTTCCCGAGTCTGCCACAATCAATCGATTTCCCAGTGGATCAAAGACTAGGCCCTGGGGGTACTGGAAAAGCGCCTCGGAGAAGGTACCGTCTCGAAAGCCGGCACCCTCTCGTCCACCAATCTGCTCGATGAATTCACCAGAGAGTTTGGTAACCAGGATCCGGTGGTGGCCACTATCCGCAATAAACAGACGATCGCTCTCAGCGTGGACGTCTAATTTGCCGGGAAACCGCAGAGCGAGCGCTTGGCGAGATGTATCCAGGAGAGCGAGTATCTGGCGCCCGTAAACGTCCTGCGGAGGCAGTGGCGAGCGGGTTGGTAGTCGCGATTCGGGGGAGGCCTTGTCGCGCTTTCGTGAACTGCGCTTCGAAGTACGAGTGGAGCTTCGTTGCTCCTTGAGACTAGCGGTGTCTTCAGCAGACGCCAGCGCTCGCCGTCTGTTCTCCAGCAGCTCGCTCAAAGCACCTGCGGATATAGGAAACGCATCAGAGTGCGCCCCAAGCCGAGCCGACTTACCAGAGGGTAGCTGCTCCGAACGCAAGGAAGGCTCCGGAGGCGGTTGCGTTGCCACGCGCCGGGGAAAGTAAAAGTCGATAGCAGCGCGAACACATAGCAGAATTCGGGGGAGCGCACGGTAGCCCTCGAAGGCGAACAACACTCGTTTGGAACGCGGTGAAAGCACAACTGCAGTGGGCCAGACCGTTACTCCGAGATCCCGCCACAGACGAAGCGAGACATCAGCTCCGTAGGGAAAATTCATTTCATGGTACTTGGCAGAGAGTTGAACGAAGCGGGGTGGGCGTTCGCCATCGAATTTGGGCGTGTGCATGCAGACAATGTCAATAAAGTCCATATATGGCCGCAGGTTTTCCAGAACGTCCAGGGCAGCCCCGGTTCCCGAATCGGTGGCTCGCCAAAGCAGCAGCACGAGGAGCTTCTTCCCCGTGCAATGTCCAGGAGCAGCCTCAAGTGCTGAGGAGGCACCCCCCAGCCACTGAATGTAATAACAGTGTTGCAGCGCCGGTGCTACCGGTCCAGCGCCGGCTTCACACTCCATCATGAACTCTCGCAGATTTGCGTTCGGTGGCGGGTATCGACGTCGCAGGCTTCCAAAGACACCGGCTAGAGAAAACCAGCGAAGCGAGCGACGATAGACTGTCCCCAGAATGCCTGTGACGATTATTGCAATACTAATCACAGCGTAGAGAAGCTCTCGTCGCGACACGACAACGGGATCATGGATCACCTCTCGGGAGCCTGTCACGTAGCCCGCAGCGATGCCGGCACCACCACTGCTGTCGCCGGGGGTGCTCGTCGGGTATTCTTCTGCGTCCAGGTCGTTCCGGGAGCGTGGCACAAAGCCCGGCTCGTACTCGGGCCACTGGCGGCGCGCTTCCTCAGTCCACTGCGAACGCTCGGATTCAGAGCGTTCCTGTCCTTCGCTCGAATCATCGGCTTTGTTCAGCGGATTACGCCGCGGCTCCAGCTGCCCATCGCTCGACAACTCGCACACAGGTCTCAGGCGACAGCGCTTCAACGACCGCCACCGAACGGAGAACGCAATCAAGCGTTGAGCTCCGCAAGTCTCATAGAGGCGAAACCTCGAGCAATGGACAGTGCTGACGAAAGCCATTTCGTGGCACCCGCGAGGCAGGAATGTTCTGAGACACGGATCCAGTTACCACCTCCGACACCAACAAGAACAACACCACGACAATAACAGCAGCAACGACCACCAAGTGGGACGCTTATGTCGCGTAGAGACTGCCGAGCAACAGCGTCCTAGCACAGGACAGACTCGCTTTGGCTATTCGGTCACCGAAAGTCTACCCGCGTTTTAGTCTGCTACCGATACCTACCAGTCAAGGCTACGTAAACAGTCGTAAAAGTGTGGAAACAGATATAGACTGTCGAGAAAGTTCCATGCAAACGCCAGGCACCGAGACGAACACTAGGAAGGCGTCTCTCGTAGGTCAGTGAGTTCAGCCTAGCGCGACGTTGACCGGGCGCTCGGCCTTGAGAAGCCCCGACAGCAAACGCTTTTCAAAAGAAAAACGTTGCTGCCAGTGGTACAGTAGTGGCGAGTGTCCCGCCCTAGACAAGACGATGCCAACTGATGTGCAGACGCCTCGGAGGCTTTCTCGGCGGGCCATGTACGAATGCTTTCAATCTTGTCTCATATAGTTCCACATTGAGAGGGTGTCCCACAAAGTTCTCTCCTGTCCACGATGGGAGCTTCTTTCCATCACCGCACATTTCCTTCCACTGCATGCGGCGTTCAAGTCTCAATTCACAAACGCTACGCGTTTCTCGCCATTCGTAGTTGTACTTTCTAATGCGAGCAATCCTCGAACTTTCGCCCTTCTTTCCATTTGCTCTTCGGTCAGCGGTCCGTACGTTTGTATATCACCAGGGCTCCGCTGGCACTTTCCTTTCTCGACGCTCTGAAGTGTACACCCCAGCTCGTGGCGTGTATACGATGTTCGGAACTTATCTACAGGTATCGTGACGAAACAGTGTGCGCACTCCTTGTACGTTCTTGTCGTCGGGGCTGGCGTCGTTCCTTTTTGGGTCATCCAGCGCCCAGCCCAATAAGCTACTATGAGCCTCTGACTTTCATTCTCCTTCAGGGCGCTCAGCCGATTGAAAAAGTTCGCGAACGCGCGCCGCTTCCCACAGTGTAGATTCATTCGCAATCGAGCCCACCGGGGCTTGGTGTACTCTTTCCACAGCGCATCCCAATGAGCAACGCGAACTTGCATGAATTTCAGAAAAGCTTCAAAGTCCGCTCATCGGCTTGTCACCTCGCTCAAAGCTTCCAGGTGATCCTTCATTCCTGCATTCCGTGTCTCAATTTTCTTCCTCGCATTCATTATACCGGATTCTCGAGAATATCTAGTTCTTGAGAACCTCAACAGACGCAAGTCGCTCTCACGTAAGTTGCCGTCAATGCCATCTACCGCACGCTTCGGTGCTGCAATGGTCATGATATTCGTATTCCCAGGGTCCGTGCCAACGACGAGGCCCTTGCCATGCACCTCCTGTGTCGCGGGATCCGCCTCCTTCTCATCTTCATGCTTCGCCGCGTCAACGACGAGGCCCTTGTCATGCACCTCCTGTGTCGCAGGATCCGCCTCCTTCTCATCTTCATGCTTCGCCGCGTCAACGACGAGGCCCTTCTCATGCACCTCCTGCGTCGCAGGATCCGCCTCTTTGATTTCTTCATCCTTCGTGACGGGCGCGGCCGAGGGCGGAACTGGACGATTTATCTTCAACCGCCGATAGTGTACACACAAAGCTACTCCATCGGTTTCGATCATCCCCGTGGATACATTTCGCTTTCTGACTTTGAGACTTTTGAAATCGAAGATATTCTTTCAGTGCGTCTCATGGTTTTCGCCAGTGAAGTCCTCTCTGCTAACATTGAACTCGGGACTGATCTCCCTCATGATGCCGTAAAGGACGCCGGAATCGATACTCACAAAATGTGACTTGATGTTGCGCATTGGAACGACGTTGAAGCGCTTACCCATTAGGATAGACTTCCATCTCTCTCACTCTTCATTTCCACCTTGCGTTCGAGCTCTCGGTCCAGAAACAGAAAATAGCGCAGGACAAGGCGATAGGATCTTTCCTTATCTTTTTTCAACTGTGATATCTTTTCTGCTGGATTCACCAGCGCCAGCGCCGCACGGTGCTCTTGTATAACCGCACGGATGACAAAGACCTCATTCGTGCTCTGGTTTGACGCCTTCTCGTCGACGAATTCGATCTCATGTTCATGCTTGCGATCGTTCCTTATGCCGTTGAGAATCGCCCGTATCCCTTTGCGAGACATGCCCTGGTAAAGTGCAAACACGGCGCGTATCATGAAACGTTCGACGTTCATTGTCAAATGATTCTTCAGGTTCGTGACGCACTTCATCGCCCCGTAGCTGCGAATATCCCAGTCACCCTTGTATCGAGTACCTTTGAAGCTGTAAAAGGGATATTTTTCGTGGAGGGCGTGATCCCGCTCAATTTTCCCTCCGCGCTTCCCGCTCTACCATGCTTCAGGTATCGAAAAAACGTCTTGTCGACGAACTCGCCAGGAATCTCGACCGTTTCCATGTGCACCACGTCGCGGTACATCTCCCTCGCCAAATGCATCAGTCCTGACGACGCCTTGAGAATACTCTTGGAGTACGAGTAAACACGGTTCCTAATGGCCTCTCGCAACTTTTCCCTGTACGGATCCTTGATATATTTAAGAAGACAGGTTCCCAAGCTTGCGCTTCATGTCCGCCCCAGTGACAGGTACTTTGGTTAAATCTGAGCAACTCGTTCGCAATGCACTTTATTCTGGGACTAGGAGCGGGTATGCTGCGACGGGGCATCACCCTGGTCGTTGATCACTCCTAGTATATCGCTTCGCGCTGTCGCAGAAAGATCGTATGTCTCCCAGTTTTCAGGCTCCCGGAATGATCACGTGCTCCTACTCCACATCAGACGAAGCGTTCCTTGATCCGACACCCTCAGCGGTACGGAAAAGCAGTTCAGTCTTTACCAAAAATATCTGCTCCAGCGGTTCAGGCGCCAAGGCGGATTAGGCACGGCACGCACTAGGCGCACGATATAACCTGCAAAATGACCAGTATATCCGAGAGGAACAATCGCGAATGGAACTAGAAATAAGGGTACAACATAAAGAGTGATTTCCCGTATGTCTGCGCCCATCCGGCAATCTGGGATCCATGGTCAATGGAAACGTTTTCTCAATGAAAAATCCTATGGCGCCGATGCATACACGCTGGCGATGCCGCTGCTACAGTTGCAGCCGAGTTTTGGATAAGCGTGGTGTGCAATGGCACGGGTGAGCCGGGCAACCTGGTGTGCCGTTGGCGCCTGCGGCAAACCCCATACGGCTTCCATTTCGAGCATGTGTCGTGTCCGAACTATATATCTGAGGTACTGGCGTGAGTAGGACTTAACTTGATGATGCAAACAATCGTAGGCATCCTGTGTATGGTCTTGGGCACATTGCAGATGGTGGTCTGGGTTCGGGCGAAACATCGGCAGTATCTGAATGAATTCGGAAGCCTCTATCTTCGGTCGAGGAAACGCATGCTTCCTTTCGTTCGGTGCAAGCACAGCAGTTCACGTAATTTGTTTCCGTGCTGCTGGGCACGTCCTGACCTGGATTTACGAGGCCGGTGCGCGTATGACATTTCGTCGCTTTTGGATGATGGTGGATTCTATGATCGTTACAAACCGTGCAGTGAAACGCACCCACACTCGTGATAGTGCTCGATGTTCGAGCAACAAAAGCTCACTCGGATTATTTTCCCAGAATACCGTAGCGGCGACTCGTCATTACCCTGAATCTGAACGTCTCGGGCACGTCCTCGTTTTATGTACTAGGACACCCTCGCGTGCCATGCGGCTTCGTCACGCACTCTTCACGGCCAGCATGCCGTCACAAGAGCACCTGGTGCCGGCTGCAGCCCTTAGCTTCTGGTACCGATCGTGTGATAGCGTCGGTCAAAATTGATCGCCTCTTGACCTCAGCTCTATCACAAGCGTTTTAGACAAAACACGATCAGTATCAACGGATGAATGACGATGGAGGCGCGACCGGCGGAGCTGACGCGATCCGACTTTGTGGGACAGCCTCCTACTGCCAACTTGTCCAAGGACAAGTTGGAAACAGTAGTTGTTGGCCAGTCCAAAAAGACCGGGAGGCGTCTGTGAGTGGATATGAATTTACCCTACATGGTCGTGAAACGGTTTCCAGTCATTGAACGGTAAAAGATAGAAAGAAAATCCTTCCGTTCTGCAGTTTTGCTGGTGAGAGTGGGAAACCAGCAGGCAGCCACCGAGCATCCGGGAGCATATGGAGCGGCGGGGGTACGGAAAAGTTCACGGTTTGACGATTGCACCGCTATCTACATTTTAGGCTCTTGCCAGTAAACGGTGAGAATAGACCAGAATACAGTATGCGCTTTTAGCGGATGCTTCGAACGTGCCAGGCGAGATGCGTCAGTCAAACGCCGTGATACATCTGCACGCTACATGTGCGCTATTCCTCTGCCGAGATCACCGGATCCGAGAGAGTAGCGGATATCATAACTTGGACAACGACGGCAGCATGGCAATGACTTGACCTGCCATCAGTACCTGCCCATGACGCAGGATAGAAGCACAACTCAAACCAGTTTCTCATCCCAGCGTCCGTGCAGCCTGCATAACAAGCACAGGGATTAAACGCATATCCGTGTTCGGGAACACTACTATGCCTTGTTTGTTTACGATCAATAAAACTAACGAAACTCCTATTGAGTAGAGTGATGCATACCTCACCCGCACGATCGTAGGATACTACGATGGCTACGCTTTTGATAGAAGCGTCGAGGGGTTTCTTGCAAGGCCCCAACATCTACATGTCTGTCAAGGCGGTACTGCGATGGGTAGCAGCGTCGGCACCAGCGACATAGCCTATAGCGAGAGACTACTCTGCGTGAATTTCCGATCTACGATACTTTATTTCCGCTGCAACGCGATGCGAACACGCATATGCCAATGCGGCGTCGGACACGTGTCCTTCATCGATCGGTGAGGCGTCTGGCGAGGTGCACGCATCGCGCTCAGTGAGCGCAACTGGGAGATCAGGCAGTAAACTGACACGACGCGTATGCCTCCGTTGACGGGAAACGTGATCGTGATTTCTAGCGTGTAGCTCTGATGTAAAAGTTGTATTCTCGTTGAGTTCATAGCCAAGTACAGTTTTTCGGTTTCATTTGTGTTTCAAACCTCAAGTAAAAATGTTCGATTGATTTTTTGCGGATTATAACAGAAGCGTTCAAAAGCGTTCTTTTTACAAAACCTAAAAAAGGAAAGTTATGAAAAAGCAAGTCGACGATCCTGAGGCTCAGTGTCGCTGGCTGCCAGAAAAAAAAACAAGAAACAGTGCCGAGTTCAGAAGAACAAGAAGAAAAAATGAAGCAAAAGAGGGAGGCCCTACGTCGAAGGCGGCAAGAAAGACAACTGTACTCCGAGATGGCGGTGAAAGCCTGTCTTGTTGGACATGTCAAGGATCCGTACAGGGAAAAGTTGCGAGAGGCCATTAGGAACCGTGTCGACTCGTACTCCAAGAGTATTCTCAAGGCGTCGTCAGGACGGATGCATTTGGCGAGGGAGATGTATCGCGATGTGGCGCACATGGAAACGGTCGAGATTCCGGGCGAATCCTTCGACAAGACGTTTTTTCGATACCTGATGCATGGTACAGCGGGAAGCGCGGAGGGAAAATGAGCGGAATCACGCCCTCCACGAGAAATACCCTTTACAGCATCAACGGTACTCGATACAAGGGTGACTGGGATATCTACGCATACGGGGCGATGAAGTGCGTCACGAACCTGAAGAATCATTTGACAATGAACGTCGAACGTTTCATGATACGCGCCGTGTTTGCACTTTACCAGGGCATGTCTCGCAAAGGGATACGGGCGATTCTCAACGGCATAAGGAACGATCGCAAGCATGAACATGAGATCGAATTCGTCGACGAGAAGGCGTCAAACCAGAGCACGAATGAGGTCTTTGTCATCCGTGCGGTTATACAAGAGCACCGTGCGGCGCTGGCGCTGGTGAATCCAGCAGAAAAGATATCACAGTTGAAAAAAGATAAGAAAAGATCCTATCGCCTTGTCCTGCGATATTTCGTGTTTCTGGACCGAGAGCTCGAACGCAAGGTGGAAATGAAGAGTGAGAGAGATGGAAGTCTATCCTAATGGGTAAGCGCTTCAACGTCGTTCCAATGCGCAACATCAAGTCACATTTTGTGAGTATCGATTCCGGCGTCCTTTACGGCATCATGAGGGAGATCAGTCCCGAGTTCAATGTTAGCAGAGAGGACTTCACTGGCGAAAACCATGAGACGCACTGAAAGAATATCTTCGATTTCAAAAGTCTCAAAGTCAGAAAGCGAAATGTATCCACGGGGATGATCGAAACCGATGGAGTAGCTTTGTGTGTACACTATCGGCGGTTGAAGATAAATCGTCCAGTTCCGCCCTCGGCCGCGCCCGTCACGAAGGATGAAGAAATCAAAGAGGCGGATCCTGCGACGCAGGAGGTGCATGAGAAGGGCCTCGTCGTTGAGGCGGTGAAGCATGAAGATGAGAAGGAGGCGGATCCCGCGACACAGGAGGTGCATGACAAGGGCCTCGTCGTTGACGCGGCGAAGCATGAAGATGAGAAGGTGGCGGATCCTGCGACATAGAAAGTGCAGGATAACGACTTCGTCGTTGGCACGGACCCTGGGAATACGAATATCATGACCATCGCAGCACCGAAGCGTGCGGTAGATGGCATTGACGGCAACTTACGTGAGAGCGACTTGCGTCTGTTGAGGTTCTCAAGAACTAGATATTCTCGAGAATCCGGTATAATGAATGCGAGGAAGAAAATTGAGACATGGAACGCAGGAATGAAGGATCACCTGGCAGCTTTGAGCGCACTGACGATCCGATGAGCGGACTTTCAAGCTTTTATGAAATTCATGCAAGTTCGCGTTGCTCATTGGGAGGCGCTGCGAAAAGAATTTCCAAAGCCCCGGTGGGCTCGATTGCGAATGAATCTACACTGTGGGAAGCGGCGCGCGTTCGCGAACTTTTTCAATCGGCTGAGCGCCCTGAAGGAGAATGAAAGTCAGAGGCTCATAGTAGCTTATTGGGCAGGGCGCTGGATGACCCAAAAAGGAACGACGCCAGCCCCGACGACAAGAACGTACAAGGAGTGCGCACACTGTTTCGTCACGATACCTGTAGATAAGTTCCGAACATCGTATACACGCCACGAGCTGGGGTGTACACTTCAGAGCGTCGAGAAAGAAAAGTGCCAGCGGAGCCCTGGTAATATACAAACGTACGGAGCGCTGACGCAAGAGCAAATGGAAAGAAGGGCGAAAGTTCGAGGATTGCTCGCATTAGAAAGTACAACTACGAATGGCGAGAAACGCATAGCGTTTGTGCATTGAGACTTGAACGCCGCATGCAGTGGAAGGAAATGTGCGGTGATGGAAAGAAGCCCCCATCGTGGACAGGAGAGAACTTTGTGGGACACCCTCTCAATGTGGAACTATATGAGACAAGATTGAAAGCATTCGTACATGGCCCGCCGAGAAATCCTCCGAGGCGTCTGCACATCAGTTGGCGTCGTCTTGTCTAGGGCGGGACACTCGCCACTACTGTACCACTGGCAGCAACGTTTTTCTTTTGAAAAGCGTTTGCTGTTCGTGTTGATGGTGGTGGGACGGCGTGCCGACGTTTGCAGTGACCGAGCAGTCGGTTTCTGTTCAACACCAGTTCCCGGCAATATGCTCGTGAGTAAACAGGGGGTACCACCGATAGACGCCAGTCCTTGCTATACCCGCCAGAGCATGGGTTTTGTTCTTTCGCCGCGCAGCTGGTTGCGGAGCTCGCCTCCGAGTCCGCGCAGCCCGCGCAGCCCGCGCGCTCATGGAACAGCACTGTCGGCAAAAGCAAGCGCTGATGCCGAACAAGTCGGTACGCTTGTGCGGGAGCTTCGGACAGATCCGCCTGAGGAGCTGCGAGTCGAACTGCGTTCGCTGGACTCGCGTCGGCGATTGATCACTGGATCGCTAAACGTTTTCGCACCTAAGGCACACGTCTGGACGGTGCTGACGGCATTCGATGAAATGATCGAGTTTGTACCGCATATGCTCTCGTCGCGCTTTGACACGGAGTCACGACTGCTCGAGCAAGTCGCCTGGGTCAGCCGTCGTCTGAGACTGCAATCGCGACTCGTTATGGAAGTTGAGATGCTACCAGAGCAGGGCGAGCTCCTGTTCTCGAAACGAGAGAGCAGGGACTTTGCATCTTGGAAAGGGGTGTATAGAATCGTGCCGCGCAGCGAGACAGAGACTCGTTTGGAGTATGCGCTGGACGTGGTTCCGATGATCCTCTTCCCGATAGCGCTGGTTGAGCGCAAGATCATGAAAGAAGTTCCTGGTGTGCTTCGCGCGTTTGCTGCCCGCGCCGAGCAGCGCTGGAACGACGAGAAAAGGGAAACAATCCCGGGGACCTAGGAAAGCGTGCTCCGAAACATTTTCGAGTTCAAATGCACGCAAAGCAGGGTATTTATACAGAAGCGTGGCTCTGCTTTGGAGGTTGTCTCTGGCCGCAACACGTATTCGAATGGAACAGCGTCCATCAGGCATAGGCGGGCATTCGCAGACGCTATCGGCGCTCGTGACTGTGCGCTTACCGGGGAAGCCTGCATCAGAAGCTGAGGTTGATTAGGCCTATCGCTGAGGGGGGCATTCGTCGCCAGCTCGACGCTGACGGCATGCGCAGCGTCATTGGGCACAAACTGGTAAAACATCCGCTGGCCAAGGCGCTCCTGTTGGATATTCGTTGTGCATTCACGACGCTCGGCACCATGAGCTTGCATCGAAGCTAGGAGGCCCAGCGCCACGACGCGCACCATTCAATACGCCGTCCGGAGCGCACTCGCTAGGGTCCGATGCGCTGAGGCGTCCGTGCCCGCAAATGATCATCGCTTCTACCTGAGGTGCGTCTACTGACTGAGACTGATGGGAGGGATACCGATTTGCCTTTAATTTCCCGCAGGCGCCGTATGGAGCGGGAAGATCAGCTTCAGACGACTGACCGGTCCGCTACGAGGTGGCCAGGTGCTTACCGTCCTACCAAAACCCTGTCAGTTCAAGAAAACGTACGAATGTCGCATCTGCAAACCACTTTCCGCGTGTCGTGCGCAACTCGCTGTACGCAGACGTATCGAATAAGGGAGCCCCATGATCGTTCGCCAATAGCCTAAAAATCTCGTTCCCACTTTGTGAACAAGGCGCTCCAGCCTCTCCACATACCTGAAACGTGCCATGTCACTGCGTTGATCCTGGCAAGCAAGTGTCGCATGGCCTCAGTCGTAAACACTGATTTTTCATGCCAAGTCAGCCGCAGTTCAGCACGGTGCCCAGAGAGAGAGTACCAAACGACTCTTTCGAGGCCTCGCTGGACACCGAACTATTGGACGCTACTGATGCACGAGACAATGCCTATTGTCGATCGAGTTGTTGAAGCCTTGGGGCAGCAAGTGCTTGCGCACAGCATCGCTGGCGGCATGACACCACAGCACGCCTCTCGCACTGGATGCCCTCGTCATCTGCAGGTTGTTCGGCTCACCGTACAGCATCTCGCACATCCGATTTGTTCACTTTCGTTTTCTCTACCTTTTCAGTGCGCATCCGTGCTCGTGATGCGATTACACAGCCCAGAACATATCCATGAGATTCATAAAGAATCAATTGCTGCACCCGCTGTATCCTCTCGTTGGAGCACCAAGAGCACAGCCGTGGCACGCGGCAGCATGTCCAGCGCCACAGGCGAGCATCAAACAACGCGTTCGACATTCGTTAGCCAACTCATTGAGCGAGTTGACGAATGCACGGTTTTTGCATCCATCAAGCGGAAACCTTTGATGATCCTGACTTGGGCCGATGTACTCCTGTACAGGCTCCGCCGCTTGAGCGATTCGGACACATGCGTACGCGCTGCATGAAGCGTCCAAAGCACCTCTGTCTCCTCGATACGGTGATCAAAGCGTTGATCTGGGTCCCAATGCAGCCATTCCACTTGATGGTATGCCTCCCGATGCGATTCATGCCCGATTCCGAATACGAACGAGCCCTGATAAAGCTGAGCACCGTCATCTGCGTTCCCTTCGAGGTCCTTGGCTGCGTTCTCTCGATTTAGAGATACGGCGCCGGCGATCATGTTCATGGACCTGGGGTCGACGTCCACCATGAGGTCTTTTCCTACATCTACCTAGAAGGGTGCAAACAAGTCATCTTGTTTGACTCAGGGAAAATTGACGTAAAGAACAATCGCGTGGACATTCCGTCGGTCGCCATCATCACAGGAGCTTGTTTCGAGCTCCACCCTGGAAACGATAATCCGGGAACAAGCTCGGCCAACGCTTTTCGCAAAGCCTTCGAACCTCTCTTGTGAGCTTGCAGAGACTACCCGTCGCTCCCTGACAAGGCCTCCTCCAAGAATACACAAGCAGCTACTATGCTATAATGAGTCTTCATGTGAAACGTACGGTCATATCGAATACAATCTTGAGGAGGCACCGGCGCTCGCTTTCGAGGAGCGAGTCTGCGTTGCACTGGAGGACTCGGTTCCGGAACACGCAGCAGCGCAAGATGCACGACAGGCTGGACGAGCGCGTGCGCCCCTTAGCATCCGGAGCTCGGTACGCCAGCCGCCGCCCTGTAGCGCAAAAGCCCTTCGAAAGGCACTCCAAGTGCGGCAAAGTTTATTCTTGAGCCACCTATCTTTCTTCGTATGTGAAGAACCTGCCATTGATGCATGCGTCGGTGAGGCTGTGCGCAACGAAGGCCGCAGCCCAGGGTCACCCAGCGCAGCCGCTCTGGTACTCACTTCACCCGAAGCGTCGCTCAGAAATGGATAGGTCGATCAAAGGTTGCCATGGCGGCTTCGCGAAGCGCCTCGCTTAGCGTCGGGTGCGCGTGACAGGTTCGAGCGATATCTTCGCTGGATGCTCCGTACTCCATCGCCAGCACACCTTCAGCGATCATCTCACCGGCACCAGGTCCAATGATGTGAAGTCCTAGGATCCGGTCGGTCTGCTTCTCCGCGAGCACCTTCACGAGGCCCTGGGTAAAATCGCCGCCTGCGTCGTTGGTACGGGCCCGACTGTTCGCCATGAACGGGAACGTACCCTTGTTGTAGGCAATGCCCGCTGCTTTCAGTTCCTCCTCGGTCTTGCCAACAGAAGCGACTTCTGGATGCGTGTACACAACACCTGGGATGCAATCGTAATTCAGGTGTGCCTTGTGTCCGGCGATGGTCTCAGCGCAGGCAATGCCCTCATCTTCGGCTTTGTGCGCGAGCATCGCCCCGCGCACCACGTCGCCAATAGCGTAGATGTTGGGAACACGCGTCCGAAATGCATCATCGATGGGGATCCGCCCCCGATCGTCTAGTTCGATACCGAGTGCCTCGAGGCCGAGTTCCGCGGTGTAGGGGCGGCGACCGGTTGCTACCAGCACCACGTCCGCATCGAACGTCTCTTTCTTGCTGCTGTCTTTGGCGGACTCCAGCTCCAACGTGACGGGTGATGGCTCCGCGGGAATCTTGGCTCCCGTGACTTTGGTTCCCAGCTTGAACTTGAGTCCCTGCTTTTTCAGGATTTGCAGAAAACGATCACCGATTTCGTGATCCATGGCCGGCACGATCCGATCGGTGAACTCTATGACGGTTACTTCGGCCCCGAGACGTCGCCAGACGGAGCCCATTTCGAGGCCAATATAGCCGCCGCCAATGACCGCCATCCGCTGGGGTATCGTTGGAAGAGAGAGCGCTCCTGTCGACGATACGACCCGTTTCTCATCGAAGGGAAGCATGGGCAGGGCTACAGGTTCCGAGCCAGTTGCAATAATAATGTTCTTGGCATGTATCTCCTGGGCAAACTCGTCGCTATCTGGAGGGCGCACCTTTATCTGCGTCGCGCTCGCTAGCTTTCCCGTGCCTTTCACATACGTCACCTGATTCTTTTTGAATAGCGCCTCAATGCCTTTCGTGAGGCCCCGAACAGAGTTCATCTTCTGCTTCATCATCGCAGGAAGTTCTAACGTGACTTTGCCCTCGATGCGAATTCCATGGGTTGGGAAAGCATGTTTCGCCTCCTCATAGAGGTGAGACGAGTGTAGTAACGCCTTGGACGGGATGCAACCGACGTTCAAGCAGGTACCGCCAAGACTCCCGCGTTTTTCTACACAGGCGGTTTTCAGGCCAAGTTGCGCAGCCTTGATCGCAGCAACGTAGCCACCAGGTCCACCACCGATGACAACTACGTCAAATTCACCGAGCGATCCGCCAGCTACAGTGCTGTACCTGTGTCGCTGCGCGCTGGAGCTAACTGCTGGTACGCGCTGGCCTCGCACCAGCGCACCGCCGCTCGCCGCTCCGTACAGGGGCTGGTCGTACGACGCCCGCCCGAGCCAGGTTCTTGCGTTCGGAGCAAGCAGCTGCACACTTTGAACTAGACGTGTGACTGAAGCTCTTTGACAAAACGATGAATTGGACAGCATCCCAACCGAAAGATAAGTCTACCAGTTTACACTGTCTATGCCAGCGCTGCCCGACGATCGCACAACAAAACGCTCAGCCTTCGCAACGAATCATCGATGGCCGGCCCCCGGCGCCTCTGACCTGTGTCCGGTTGCTGCAGCATCACTGGGAAGCGGCGTTTATGCACGGCCTGTCTCTCATAGTACATCGAATGTGTCAACAGAGAAGCCTAGTTGTTGTCGCATGTATTCTAGAGGTCCTCAGAAACGCATGCCTCCGCACTCGAATGCTTTTCGTGCGGGATTCCGGCTGCTGCCCCCGTGACTCCGATAACCCGCGCACGCCATCGCAGATCCCTGGTGTGTGCCACGATCCGGTAGGCTGCCGCCGCGTCGACCAGAAAAGTCGCTCATGCAGCCGCACGCGCGCTGATACGACAACGAAAGGACCGCGGAGAAGCGAAGCTGTGACCTCTTTCCAGGTCATTGGTGAAATCTGCGTTCCCATAGAGTCTCCGGTTCAATTCATGCATCGGATATCATACGTAAATGTGTCTGATGCAATTTCAGCGCCTGCAGGTCCGCAAGTTCATCATTGTGCCCGCGATGAGCTCCGCGGCGACGGCAGCACGCATGCACCGCCAGACGACTGGAAGGCGTCACCGTACCCTACATCCGAAGAGCGGCTCACGGACGGCGTACCTGTCGTACGGAGGCAGTCTCGCCGAGGCGAACCGCTTCGTGGAGTCGCTGGCTCAGTGAATCGCGTGGCGCTCGTTTGACACCATACCGGACGCGTTGCGGAGGCGACGCTGGACACGGTGCCGGTTCATCTGCGGCTCGGTCGGTGAAGTTGCACCGCCGTGCGCTGCAGGACGCCTCCGGAATCGCATACCTATGAGCACCTGACACGGGATTGGTGACCTATCGACCCGATCGCCCGCATTCACCGCTAGAACCGGAGCACTCACACGGCAGATCCACGCCTCTATGAACATGTGTGCATCGAAGGGCATGGCTGTGCATCTGGAACCAGCACGCGGAACCGCTGGATGTAGAGTGCATTCGCCGCCCGGGATGCACGTTCATAGCCGCTCACGATCGCACCGTCCATGCAGGATCAATTGCTCCCAGAGCTCTTCCTGCACTTTCCAACAAACGTCCAGACGATATTACCCGCAAGAACGCTCTCCAGGATGTTCCTCTATCTCTCTCTCTCTCTGGCACGCACACGAATGCTCTTTTGTTTATGGTTCGCACGAGCATGGACAACGATCCCGCTACAACTGCGCGCAGTCGAGCACTGGTGCAGTATGAATACGAACACTAGGATCGCCGTACTTGTTGATGATGTTGTTGTTGTTTTTGTTCTTAATGTTGTTGTCGTTGATTTTGTTCTTGATGATGTTTTTGTTGTTGATGTTGATAGTGATAGTGATAGTGATGATGGGCCCCGCCCCGTACGTGCACACCTGATAAGGTACATAGGATAACGCCGCCCGCTACAGCCGGCCCGTCCGCGGCATCGAAGCAGGCCGATGGGCGCGTTGACGCAACGACGCACCGCTGGCTCGCTGCCGGAACGCAGTGATTCGTTCAGTGCTGCTCATTCTTGTTGTTGTCGTTGTTGTTGTTGTTCCTTTGTGAAGAAGAATGAGCCCAGCGTTCATAAGCATTCCCATCAATGTACATAGGGAGAACAGATCATTTGCACTTGGGGTGCCAAGTAGCACCGAGGGGCGCTGCAGTGAGGAACACAGGGCGCTTGCGGCTTGGAGTGCTCGCTGGAGGCGGCGACCTCGTACTCGAACGGTCAGTAGGCTGCGCATGCAGCATGTTCCCCGAGGAAACCCCAGAGAAACGATCGTGATCATTGGGGGCGGCATCACTGGTCTATCTACAGCTGTAGAGCTGGCTCAGCGTCCGGCGGCGCCCCAGGTGATCGTGGTTTCACGACGTCGCAGCGAGTCTGCAGCGGTGGCAGCTGGCGGGATGCTGGCCCCACAGGGCGAGCGCTTGCCCCCTGGGCCACTGCTTGAGCTCTGCCTCGCTGCACGAGAGCGCTACGCTCAGTTCGTGCGCCGGGTGGAACAGGCCGCCGGTGGTGTAAGCACTGGCTACGATCCGTGTGGCCTCCTCGCTCCGGCTTTTCCAGGTGACGCGGTGCACGGCTGGAGGCCACCGGCGGACGCCGGCGAGGCCTACTTTCTCAGCGCTGATGAAGCGCGTCAGCTGGAACCTGGGCTCACCAGCGACGCCCAACTCGCAGGGGCCTGGCTTTTTCCGCAGGACGGCCAAGTAGACAACGTTGCGCTCATGGAAGCACTCACGCTGGCGTGCGGAAACCTTGGTGTACGGCTCATGGAGGGCAACGAGGCCTCGTGCCTTGTCGCAGCGAGACATGGCAAGACCCAGCGAATCGAGGCAGTGCGCCTCGCGTCGGGCAACCTGCTCTACGGAAATGCTTTCATATTGGCAAGTGGGGCATGGGCCCGGCAGCTCGTGCCGGTGCCGGTAAAGCCCCAAAAAGGCCAGATGCTGAGCATCAGCGCCCCTGGAGCCGCCACGGCTATGGACTTACTCGTGAGGCGAGTTCTGTACGGAGCCGATCTCTACATGGCACCGAAGCGGCTCTCTGGAAAAATCGTGATCGGAAGCACGGTTGAGGATGCCGGCTTCGACAACCGTTGTACGGCCAGAGGTATCAGTGGCCTCTTGCAGCGTCTAGAGAAGCTCTGTCCAGCGCTCGCCGACTGGACGCTCGATCGAACCTGGAGCGGTTTTCGCCCGCTGACGCCTGATCTTCTACCGATTCTGGGTCCATCAATGGAATACTCGAACATGTACTACGCACTGGGACACTGGCGTAATGGCATCTTGCTGGCACCGCTCGTTGCGCAAGTCGTTGCCGATCAAGTACTCGGAACGTCTCCGACGCTCGACACACAGCTCCTTCGTGCTTGTCGTTTTGAGCGCTTCACAGATGGGGCTGAGAAAGCGAGGTCGACGAGCCCGCCTCATTCGCCTAGGAGGGCGGCATACCCCGCTGATGCAAGCATCGGTGGACGTGCTGCCGAATCACCTGCTCCAACTACAGCATCATCGCCAGGATCACCGGATGCAGTCGCTGGCGTCTCACTGGGCAGTGACAAGAGCGCCAACCCGAACGAAAGCAGCGCACCGGCACCAGCCGCTCAAGCGGGACCAGGAACGCTTGCAGCGGACGCAGCGCCTTCATCACCTGAGGACGAATCGGAGGTTTTAATATGGAAAATTGCAGAGGACGGGTCGTTGGAGCCTGTTGCGCCTGGTTCAGGCATCCCTGCGCCACCGGACCCAATGAAAGCGGGCAAGAGCTCCGGAGCAGCCGTCCAATGGCCGTGGGCAGTGCTGGACGCTTTGGACGAGGAACGCCTCAAACAGGTGCTCGAGGAAACGCGCGTCCCGCGAACGTCTCCAAAACCGCAAAATGGAACCTCTGAAGACGCCAGCTCTAGCAAACGCTCTACGCCAGCGCCTGCACCAAGTACGAGTCCTGACGCGTACCAAAACGCGAAATCAGCTGCCAGCCTGAACGCATACGATGACATCTCCATTGCTGGAAAGAACGGTACGACGAGTGAGGCATCACGCCCCGCAGCAAATGCCACAGGAACGCATCCAGCGACGGCATCGGCAGCGACGTCTCGCGAAGAACTGTTTCAGCGCATGCGAGAAGGCATCGCTGCTGCACTGCGTGAATACGAACAGGACTGGAAACTGGATATCACTGACGATGAGATAGGCCAGGAAACGCAGGTACAGATGGACACCCAAGCGGAAGCCGCAGCAGCCCAATCCCAGGGCGAAAAAGCATCTTTGCCTGCGAAGGAGGGATCGCAAGGCGCCGACGCTGTTCGTCAGTCCATGTTCGACGCTTTTGCACAAATTCGCAATTTTATGGAGAACCCGAAAGAAAGCCGCAGTGCACCGAACAGTGACACGTCACCAGAACGATGATGAGCCCGGTTTCACTGGTCTGATGAAACAGGTAGGTGCCGCACGATGCACCGCACTTTGATGGTCTAGTCTCGTAAATGAACGCATTGCTTCATCAGCATGTCAGGCGGAAACACCACACGCTTTCATGGTCTAGTCTCGTAAACGAGCGCATTGCTGTGTCACGTTTTACGCCGAACGCCCGCGTGCAAGCGAGCATGCCGCTCGTGCGCGTACTTCATGTAGTCGACGCGTTTCTTCTCGGTTGGACCTGGAGCTGTGTCACCGTCTCCAAGCTGACATCCCCTGGGACGCAGTGCAGTCCTAGACGCACGGCGCGCTCCTCTATCGGGATATGCGATCCACGGAGGCTTCAGGGGCATCCAGGCTGCTCTGCTGGCGAAGGAGTGCCATCACTAGGCGCTTGCGCAGCTCCGGGATGTCTCGTTGCGCAAACTGGAACCGAAGACTCGTCAACGGCAGCGGTGCCGGCTTGCCTGGCGACGGAACACGCGCAGGGCTCCAGTTCTTGGCCAGTGCCTCGGCGAAGAGCAGAGAAAAGACCCCACACGAGCCACCGTCCGTCTGGCGAGGAATCCGTTCATGCTCGTGGGCAAGCGATAACGTCCACGAATCGGAAAGCAGCCAAGGATCCTCGACGCCCTTGTCGATGCATTCGTCAGTCAGCCAATGGCGGAGGTTCGGAAGCACACACCATCCGTCTTGGCTGTGCATGGAGTCGTAGCAGCGCAGCTCGCGCCGGTTCGCGTCGATGGCGACCAGAACCCAATGGCGTTGAGCAATATTCACTGGAATGAGCAGTAAAGCGTCTCGATGGATCGTGAAGCGAGCTCGAGTCGTCCAGCGCCGAACGTACGCAAAGCAGTAGCTGGGACTCGTCAAACGCGTATAGAAAAAGGAATGAAAGCAATAGACGCCGTGCTGGCGATACTCTCGATTGAGGAGACCCAAATACGCGTTGATGACCTCATCGTTAAGCCAGTTCGGATGCTGCAACCGCTGCAGGTCGTTGCCACGCAAACCGATACGAGCGTCAGTGATGTACGTGAGAACCCGGTCCCGATTCGAAGGTGACCAAGCCCATTGTACCAAGTTCTGTCCATGGACATGCCGCGTAGCGCGAGTCACAGCGGGATGTGCCGCCTGCGGTTCCCGGTGGGCTCTCTGCTGCCGTATGTCTAGGGCGAAGGCGCAATATTCGCGACGCAGCGACTTTTCCGGACGCTGCTTGAGCGGGAACCGCGCATCGTGCCGGCACTGTTGACCTGTGCGGTGTCGGTCGCCGCTTGTGCAACTGAACCTGGTAACTGGGTGCATCAGCGCACTCCCTGGAAGGCCACGATAGAAGAGCTCCTGCGCATACGCCGTCCTGTCGACGACTTGGCACCCGGAAAGGATTCGTGCCCGCAACCGGTATCTGTGTTTTTTCCGCGACAGTGCTCGCCGTCTGAAGCGTCGCAAGCGACGGCTGTGTCTTCGCGCGAACATCACTGCAGTCTACCTACGTACGGTTCGGAGCAGCGTCTTGGTGCGCACGCTTACCATATCCAACAGGACTGGCGTGCAAGGCGAGGCCTCTGCACCAGGGCGTCCCGCTCTTGGCAAACGACGCGCTGCGTGAGACCAGCACCTAGTGCCTATGCAACTGGTGTTCCAAGTTTCTCGACGTGTCTAAACGCTAAGCGACTTGTGTTCCCAGAACCAAGCGGATATAGAGAAAGCCCCGCAGCAGCAGCAACAACAACAACATCGGATCAAGCGCAGACTGTGGTCGGGAAAAGTCGACGCCAAGGCACACCCATATTCGTATCAAATGCGACAAACTCACTACAACAAACATACACGGTTCTGTTAGGGTGTCTACTCGGTATGGTTCACCACCAGGCTTTGCGAGCTTTCTCTGTAGATTCTTCCTTTTTCTATCACGGAAATCCGGGTTTTAATACGCCGATTTCCCCTGTCTCTCTCGATTCATTATGAGCGGTCGAAGGAGGGTGACGACAGCAGCGAATTCCCGACTTGAACGCTGTCAGCAGTTGTCTACGCACTCCATGCACAGACGACAGTTGTGGTCTACGTTTCGCTGGCCGCTTTCATCTAATTGGACATAGACTCGATGCGTCCGTTGAATCGACCACACTTGCATATTGTCAGGAGTTCCTGTATGTCTGCCGAGCTTCCTCGTACCGGTGCCGCTCTATGGCACGTGAACGCCTGGTTCATCGCTCAGTACGTCCTGTTGACGCATCCAGAAGGCTGCCGTCGATGCACATCTCCGATTCCGCGTCTAGTGCGGCATCCCAGGATCACAGGCCTGCTCTAGGAGATGCTGTCTGCTGTACGCGCAAGCATACGCTTCCCATTCGATAGAGGATTTGTGGAATGCGAACTTGTCCACCACCGCGAAACATGTACTGGGAGTAGAATCCAGTCTGCAGATCAGGTCATGAAATATCGGTCGTTTTCCGCTCCCTCGTTACCAAACGTAGATGCACGCGCAGCGGGCATTCACGACTTTGATGACTCAAGTCCGATTCCAGGACTTTTTTTTTGCTTGCAAACGGAAGAGAAGGGACCCTCTGGGCTCGTATCCCATGAGACGGTTCTTGCTTCCGTGGAATGCCGTTTTGTCCATGTCAACAAAGAGGGGCGATTCCGTCTTTCGTACGCAATCGATGATTCACCATGACATGTCCGGGAAACGCTTGCGATGGACCTGTGCAATAGGCGACAAGTGATGATGTCGATTATTTTTTCGCGTCTGTCCGGCGGTATGACCTGTTGCATCCACGAGTTGCCGTGAACCATAAAGATCACGATTTTAAAAAAAGGGTGATTTGCGCATGCTACAAGTAAGGAATCCAGAAGCATGGACTCCTCTGCGCATGAATAGGTTCATGATACCGTTTATGTATCAAACCCTTGTTCCATGGCGTCGTGAAACATCTTGACTCCGGTGAGCTGACGAATCACCACAGAAGAAGCGTCGACGAGGCCACTGCCAAACGACGACAAAGACTCTCAAAACTATTCTCGACTACCTACGCCCTCATAGCTGCATGAAGAACGTCGAAACTGCACACCTGAAGCATGTTCCGAAAAAAAGACTCGACAGGCAAGCACAGCGCAACCAGTTTAGTGTTCTGTTTGAAGCAGATTCGTGTACGGTGCTGAGTAAACAGCGGCTGCACCTCAGCGCTCACCACGTTCTTGCCGGTTTGTTCTGTGCTCCAAGGAAAAGGACGGTACGTTCTCCGCAGCGTATGCCGATGACAATTGGAGGATGCAGCGCTCTGCTTGACTGCCTCCGGTGGCATTCTGTATCGGAACGTCATTCGCCAAACTCAGCGCTGCCAGCTGCGGCAGAGCGACGACACGGTTCTCGTATGCCGGTTGCTGCACGTCGAGCAAGTTCGCGGAGCATCATGACGTAGCTCGTTGGCGCCCGGGCCACACATTTACACATGATCCACATCACTGTAACTCTCGTTCTACGTTCTCCCCGATGAATGCAGCAACGCTGGACGTCCAAAGGCCTGCAGTGATCAGCGGTCAATGCCTGGCACGAGAGATGCTCAAGATCGAAGCCGTCAACATGCAGTGTTCCCGAGTGCTTTGCACTGCGTCCTGCATCCGGCTGAGGCGGCTCCCGGGGCCGTCACACCAGACCCTCCACGAATCCGCAACCAGTCTTCGATCCCGTACTTTATGTAGACGTACAACTTGCTCCAGAAGCGAACCAGCCACCTCACGAGTGTCCATTCGAAGATGTGTTTTGGAAGCGCTCCGGGCGAACAGCCTCTTCTGGAACCGGATACGGCCAGTAGACGCGCATATCGCAGGCCAACAGGGCCCGATCCATTCCGTTCAACGTGTCCATGTCGGCAGCGTCGAGTAGAATGCGAACGGCATCCAGATTCTCCCGCAAGCGATCCGGAGAGACAGACTTGGGCAGGACAACACACCCACGCTGTATGTTCCATGCCAAGCATATCTGAGCTGGCGTTGCCTGATACTTCTTCGCCAGGTTCTGGATTGCTGGATCCCGCAACATCCCGAGCGTTCCGGATCCGAGCGGTGCGTACGCTTCGACGAGAAGCCCCATCCTTTTCGCCTCCTGGACGTGCTCGGCTCGGGAGTTGTATGGATGTGCTTCAATCTGATTCACCACGGGCTTGATGCGCGCATAGGACAGCAGATCATGCAGCTCCGCCAGGCCATAGTTGCTGACGCCGATACTCCGAACGAGCCCCTGCTCCACAAGTGATTCCATCGCAGCCCAGGTCTGCTGCAAGGTCACACCGTGGTCAAAACGAATATTCCCAGCACCGTCGACACCTTTCCATGTATTCTCATTCAGCGGTGAGCCGCAGAACTCCCATGCAAATGGCCAGTGAATCAAGTACAGGTCGAGATATTCCAGCTGCAAGTCTGCCAACGTCTGTTTACAGGCCTCAACGACGTGTTCTGGACGGTGACACGTGTTCCACAGTTTCGATGTTACGAATAGCTCCTCCCTTTTGACGTATCCACTGGAGAATACACGACGAAAGGCTCCGCCGATCTCCTTCTCGTTCATGTAAACCGCGGCGCAGTCAATATGACGATAACCAAGCTCGATCGCTTTCTGCACGACTTCCCCAATCTGGCCAGGTTCTGCTTTCCACGTACCGAGTCCAAGAGATGGGATCCTATTCCCATCGGAGAGTCCATAGAACAACGGTTGGTGACTGGCCTGCGTCATGGGTGTTTGGTTTGCGAGCGCTGCTCGTAGAGCCCCGTAAAGCGCAGCAGCGCGGAGCCACACGTTCCTTCATTGTCGCCCAGCGTCTGGCGCTGCAATCTCAGCGCACTTCCCGTCGAACGCGTTGCATGCGATGGGTATCCCTGGTATGCCGTATAGGTAATGTAACATGGAGGTAGGGGGTTTGATAGATACTTCACCTCGCACTGAAAAAACACTCACAAAAAAGTAAGAGAAGCAAAATGCGCATAATCGGAGAACGCTGGCCTGGGTAAACGTTTTGTCCATGAAAAACATCCCGGGTATGCCGGACGCCTCTGCGAACACTGACGAGGCGCGGGCTGGCGGGGACTCCTTGGATCGTACCCATGATGTATTGATTGAACAGATGGAGTGCACCTGCTTACGGTATCGCTGAGGATGCTCACTTGGCTACGGGAAAGCGGATCCTTGTCTCCGGGTGGCGTCCGTCGCGGCGCTACAGGCGCCGTGGCTGGCGATCGGCGTCAGGGTGCTGAAACGAACGATCCGAAACCCCCGATGGAGCGCACTAGTGGTGACTGGCGGAGCTTCGGCACAGGGTGCGGCACGGTGGGTGACTCGCGTGATACCCGTACGCGTTGCGCGATTCGGGTTCCCTGTTCGTCTGTCAGCGGTTGTAGACGGCCTGGGTGCATCACGCGTGTACGCAACGTCAACAGGCGCATGCAGGCAGCAGCATCAAAGCGTCATTGGCAAGATGAAGCGGTCGCCAAGCCTCTTGGAAGACGCAGGGTTGATGCATCGATTCGGTTTCCCGGAATACTTGAACGCTACGGGTCATCAAATCAGGGATTCCACACTATAGACTGGCGTTTCAGCGCTATGCTGGCTTTGGCCCAGTCTCCGTGCGTGGAGAAGATGCTGAGTCTGAGGAGATTTCAAGGGCAGAGCCCCGTCGCGAACATCGTATTCTTTAGATTGAATACCTGTCTCGCAGTCACTGGCATATCGAGTCAAGACGAATCTAGCAGGTATCCTGGCAAGCGTGGACCTCCACCGCGAATATCGTATTTTTTAGATAGGATACCTGTCTCGCAGTCACTGGCATATCGAGTCAAGACGAATCTAGCAGGTATCCTGGCAAGCGTGGACCTCCACCGCGAATATCGTATTTTTTAGATAGGATACCTGTCTCGCAGTTATTGGCATATCGAGTCAAGACGAGTCTAGCAGGTATCCTGTCGACCGCATTGACCATATTGAGCGCAGAGCGCATCCGGGGTGTATGGACGATAGAGCTGTCTCCAGTTCATCGATGTGGCGAGCACTTTAGTCGCTGCATGCGCTCCTCGCTCAACAGCGCAAAGCCGCAATAGTCAGTTCGACGTTATCATAAACGTGTCCGCGTTTTTCTGCGATAGATCGGCAGGAATTGTAGGTAGTATTGCATTCTTCTTTATTTGGAAGATCGAGCAATCGTTTCGGTTCTCTAACTCGCCTGTAACGCAAACACTAGTAACGAGAGTCGCGCAGGACGCAGAACGCGCATCGGAGCTCGCGGAAAACGCACTCGCCACGCAAGCATCACCAGTGGAAGCAGCAGATAGGCGGGAAATGGTGCGGTGTCGCAGCTGCGACGCTCAACCGATGCGCACTTCAGGCATGCTTTCTCAAAGACGCAGGCCGTTGCGGATACGTCGATGAAAGCGGATACGATGCTGCCGCCGGTCCCGATGCTGATCGCCTCCCGTCAGACGATTTCAGACCAGTGAAAGACGCCTGCAAGCCCTGTCTCAAATTCGTTCTGCACATAAGACGCTCTTCTCGCGACATTCTGCCGTAGCGCGCGCTAACTGAGCTGCGTACGGGAGGCACTTGCGTCGGGCTGGAATCCTCAATTACAAGCGCTCGTACCTTACATGATAAAGACTTTTCTAGAATGCAACATCAGCCGGAGTGCGATGAGAACGGTTCCCTAACCCTTCCCCGGAGTTTTGCTGGTAATCCGCGACGCTGGCCCCGCCAGCCAGACGCAGCATATCGGAGCGCGTTAGAATTTTTCGGCGATCAGCACCGCAGAGGCGACCGCGATGTTGCTCCTCGGCGTCAATGCGTAACCAACCGTCCCAGTCGACGAACGAGTGACCGGCCTGCTTCAAAAGATCCTCGACCTCAGGCTCATGGGTGCGTGAGCCATCCGCTCTCGCTTGCGTGGCTCGCTCAGCTTGACGTAGATCAGAGACGAACTGCGCGACAGTCTCTTGCGCATCGACCAGCGTGTTCGCAATGACTCCGCGTGGACCGTGCTTCAGCCAGCCCGCAACGTAAACTGCATCCTCGAGGCCAACAACTCGCCCAGCATTATTCCGGATACAGTTCTGATTCGAATCCAGAGGCAAGCCCCAAGGCGCACTCACAACGTACCCAATACTGCGAAAGACTGCCCCAGCAGACGCTGTAATCCGCACCGGCTCTGCATCCTGTATCGTGCGGCACTGAACTTGGCCAAGCGAGTCGTAGAAAAGCTCATTCGGGGCGCAAATGAGATGCACCCTCTGGTCGTCGCCCAGCAAAGCCCGAACCGGACTCAATCCGAACCAAAAATGGATCGTTCTTGGGGTCACCTGCGCACGCGTTCCAACCTCGTCGATCACAGCCGAGCCGGCATACCGCCGCAGGACTTCCAGCGCGCGCCGTTGTGTGCGCGAAGGTTGCGCAGGCTGCAGGCCCGGTGGCGTCGGTGCCCAACGCATCGCCTCGTGGACGATGAACTTGAGATCAGGCGCGAGTGTCATCAACTCGCGAAGCTCCCTCGCTGTCCAGCTGGCATTGGATGCATCGCGGCGTCCGATAATGTGAAGCGTTTGCGCGCCAAAGGCAGCCAGTGCGTCAACAGCGACTGGATTGCAGTCCGTCACGTGCAGCCGCGCAGGTGCTTGCAGCAGCATTCGCGCAACATCCAGGGCAACGTTCCCGTTCCCAATGATGACTGCCTCGCCACCGCCAGCAACACAACCGTCGCGTTGGGACAGAAATACCCGGTCAGCATAGTCCGGGTGACCATTATACCAAGCGACAAATGCCCGTGCACTCTCTATACATGGTGTCTCGCCAGGAATACCGAGTTTCCGATCGCCACCCTGAGCACCCATGCAGAGAAATAAGCCAGCGCCTTGGACCCCGTCGGCGTATCGCTTCTTTAGAAGGTCGAGTGAGAGCCTTCCATTGACGTGAACGTTTCCGTAAAAGCGGACGATCGCTCGGTAGCGATCCATGAGCTGGGTCCAAGAGTTGGTGACACGCTTAACCTCGGGGTGATCAGGTGCAACCCCGTACCGCACGAGTCCAAACGGTACCGGTAGTGATTCAAACACGTCTATACGTCGCAACCTATGCTGAAGTTCCGCGTGTCGCAACAGAGACTGGACAGTATAGAAGCCGGCAGGTCCCGCGCCAACGACACCCACACGCATCGCGTCCAAGTGTCCGCGGTTAAAACCAGAAACAGTGAAGAGGTCCTGCCTCTGGTATAGGTCGGACCAGGGTTTTCACCTCTTCTTGGACACCAGCTGCTTCCCAGTAAATAGCCTGCACATAGAGAGTGCCACCACCGTGGACCACACCGTCCCGGTGCTCGAACGCTTTTCGCCAGGCACTGGAATTTCTCCCGTAAAGTGCGTCGCTCGTGATCCGATCCCAAACTTGCTGTCCGGCGTTGGCGGCAAAACGCTGCACCGCCGCTCTACGAAACCGCTTCCTAGGTTTGCATTGTTGTTGGGGGTACAGTTTCGGTTACCGAAGCACCGGAAATCCCCAGTAGCGTGCGAATTATCCGGTTCCGAAGGGGTCCATCTAGGTTAATCTACGTCGACAAGAGACCTGGCGGAAGCTCATGGTATTTGCGTTGCAGCGCGGAGACCGTACTCGGCTGGTTCGAGAAAGCTCTCGGTTGCTTCTTTTGCTTCTCACATTGCTTTGTTTCATTTTCACTGTATGGGCTTTGATCGGCAGCAAAAGCAGAGGTTGGCTTCGGGAACAACGTGCCAGTACAAGTGGCTGTGCAACTACACTGGCTGCTGCTGTCGAAGATCTCTCGCGTTATAACTTACCTCTGGAAACAGAGTTCTCCAAAATGGTGCTGAACAGAACTCAAACCACTCCGCCATACTTTTATGTAACTTTCCACAGCGACTGGGATGGCCTCGTGTCGCCGGCAATGCGGGCGAACGGCGGACTGTTTGATGCGCACATTCATCGTCTGTTTGATTTATTATTGTTTCGAGAGAAAGGTGTGCTAGAGCGCTGCAGACAAGGTAGAGAGCTCGTGCTGGACGTCGGCATGAACTTTGGCGCCTTTGCCCTCTATGCAGTAAATCGAGGTTGCCACGTCATCGCATTCGAGATGCAGCCGAATGTGGCAGTAGCCGTGCTGCTCGCTTCGCATTTGAACGGATTCTCCGAACGTCTGCAGATTGTGCCACATCCGGTCTGGAGCGAAAGCAACCACACGCTGATGTATTACCCTCGAACGGACAATATGGGCGGGACGCACGCGATCCCGTTGTCGCCGGACGCAGCCTTGGATCATGCGGTGCAGCTGCGGACGGTTCGTATCGCCGACTGCGTACCGCTACAAAGTACGATTCGGTTTATGAAATTGGACGTCGAAGGTAGCGAGTATGAGACGCTCCTTGGAATGCTGGGTCTCCTGAAGCGGCGAAAGGTTCTCAACTTGGTCATGGAGCTGCAACCTGAGCCGCTCTACAGCAAAGCTGTACAGCTTTTGTACTCGCTCGGGTATCAATGCGTAGAGTTACAGTCGCTGCCGATCGATAAAACTCACGACGCGCGAAGCCTGCTTCCTTACTTTAAGAGCAAGCCAGCGACAGAAGCAGACTACTGGCGTGCATTTAACTTTCACGGAAACGATTTATGGTGCATTCCTTGGTTCATGGGGAAGGGCATCCAGCGCTTCTTTGAAGCAAGCCTTAAGATCCGCCATCGCTGCTCTAGTACATAGACGGTGCAACCGGGCGGGCAGCTAGTTACCTGAGGACATGGAACACGCGGACAGTGGGAGCGACAGACCTCCAGCGTACGTTGGATGACGGTATGCGAGCGAGCGCGGTTTCGTTTTCCAACGCGTGCAGAACCGAATCATGCTTCGAGCCGACGCCCGTATTGGTATGGCGAAGCAGTTCGGTCTCTGTGCTCGGACCGCACCTGCGCTATAGGCGCCATTGGGGACGCTCATGATATGCACTCGGCACACGACAGAAGGAGAGAAATAAAAAGCAGCTTTGAGGATAGGTACGCGTAGTTGAACTTAGAACTAGTTGGAACGCTGGATGCTTTGCCGGGCGCTAAGAACGAACGTGCGTTCGGGGATCGCTGGTCTGTGTAAAACGCTCTGTCAGAGAAAAGAAACCTGATCCACCGGCTTTCGCATGAAAGTACCATTTTGTCCACGATAATTGCCGCTGCATATCAGCCACAAGCGTGGAAACAACCATGCCAGACGTTCCACGGACTCGCGGAGAGGTGTCTCGAGACCCATGTCAGCGTGAAATGGAAACGGTCCACTTATCGTAGACGTCCGTAAACACACCGATGCTCGCATCCGTTCCCAGCATGTTTCAACATCAGAATTTATATGCATCCTTCGCGGCTGCTTCCCTGTCCACACTCTCTTACATCCGGCGTTGAGTATGCTGGTCTCTGCTTTCCATCCACCGCCGTCGTAGGCAGACGACGGATGTCGATGGTAGCGTTCATGTCGCCAATTCGCTGCTTCCAGCTACAATCTGAACCATTCATGCCGAGGAAAAAACTGCAATCTGCGCTTTGCTTGTGATCTCCATCGTGTTTCTGGACAGCCTCGGTGTGCCTTTCGCAGCGGTGACATTTGTACGAATGATATTGGCCAAGCGTACGTGAGAGCGCGCTGAGTTGGCAAACGTTTCCGATTATCCTGTAGTAACTAGCGAGCATTCGCAAAAGAATTGGATGTGTTGTAGAAAAGCGGATCACCAATGATTCGCACCGTTTGATGATACCCAGACAGAAATGCAAATGCTGCAGCGCACACAGGCGGTGTTCCTGATCAGACCAGGACCTTATCACGAATGCAGGAATCAAATCGTCGCGCTTTCTATTGATGCGCTCTGTATATCGTGCATGAATTACGGGCGCGGATGCGCGTTGAAACCGGTTGAATAGGAGAGCGCGATCCACAGCCGGACACACGACATGGTATAAGTTAAGTTGACCAAACGTCATACGTCGGGACAATCGAAGGCGTCAGGCTCGCCATGGTCTGATCTGACAGCCACCAGTACACGCAAGAGCTTTCTTTACAGAGACTCGCCCGCCTCGAGCAATACCCGGAAACGGATCGTACCTACGAAACGTCGATCGACGCTGTGTCAAACACGCTTTCGCGTGAAATATCTCGTACTCAGTATCGGCATTTTTTTGAAACGCTGAAAACAAGCGATGAAAAAACCAGTGGCCAGCGCAATGAGGGCGCAAAAAACTCCCCACCCCTGTACAATCCACTGATATGTAGAGCGGTCCGCATTCCAAAAAGGCTCGAGCGCCACCCATACCACTGGCAACCTGCATCCGCCGCAGTCGGCCAGCGATGCCAGAGCTTCATGATTCAATGTTACTGCGTAGAGGGACCAGTGCATCGACCTCGATGCCCTCGTGTGCCGAGTTCTGCTTGATCGCTCTCCAGGCATCTTCACTGCTGCTGCAGGAGCTTCATGGTTCAATGTTACTGCGTAGAGGGACCAGTGCATCGACCCCGATGCCCTCGTGCGCCGAATTCTGCTTGATCGCTCTCCAGGCATCTTCACTGCTGCTGCAGGAGCTTCATGATTGAATGTTACTGCGTAGAGGGACCAGTGCATCGACCTCGATGCCCTCGTGTGCCGAGTTCTGCTTGATCGCTCTCAGGGCATCTTCACTGCTGCTGCAGCACCTGGAAGAAGAGGCGGTCTAGCGCGGCCGTCGAGCGCCGCGCCCATCGGCGCATTGATCCGCCATAGCCGAGTCGTCGCCATTCGAAGTCTCGTCAACTGGACTGCAGGTTGCAACTGCAGCGTCGAGTCTTCAGTGCGCAGTACGGAGATCAATCCCACAAGGGTGAGCAACGGTCTCGGCTTATGAAAAAGAGACGAAGAGGCGAGGTCGGATCCAAAAAACGAGGCTCAACTGGTGCGCTGCGCTCACCTGGGTACGATGAGAGCAGCGATGCAGACGCGGCGACGCCGATCGTCCGACCCCAGGAGAGCGACGAAGAGAACTCGCACCTCCCGTCGTTTGTGCTAGACTCTATCTTGAAGGTATTTTCGACGCACTGCACTCCAAACTACTCCCTACCGTGGCAGATGCGGAAGCAGGAATATTCGACATCGTCTGGGTTCATCATCGACGGAAATCGCATTCTAACCAACGCGCACTCTGTGGAGAACTTTACGGTAGTTCGCGTAAAGAAGCGCGGCTCTGCGGAAAAGGTCACTGCGCGTGTCGTCGCTATCGGCGACGAGTGCGATATCGCGCTGCTTACCGTGGACGACCCCACGTTCTTCGAAGATACATGCCCGTTATCGTTAGGAAGTTTGCCTCAGTTGCAGGACCGTGTTACCGTTGTCGGATACCCGATAGGGGGTGAATCGATCTCAGTGACCGAGGGGGTCGTCTCGCGTATCGAAATACAGCAGTATGCGCACGGCGCTACTGAACTTCTGAGCGTCCAGATCGATGCGGCCATTAACCCGGGGAATAGCGGCGGGCCCGCTCTTAACGCTCGCCTCGAGTGCATCGGGATAGCGTTTCAGAGCCTCAGCGCTCGTGAGGCCGAAAACGTTGGCTACGTCATACCGACGCCGGTGGTGAATCACTTTCTAACGGACGTGCAGCGGAACGGCCGGTACACCGGATTCTGCTCAGCCGGCATCGATTGGCAGGCATTGGAGAACTCAGCACTGCGTCGATTTCTCGGCATGGACGCCTCTGAAACCGGGGTTCTCCTGCGTCGCATTCATCCGTTATCAGGTGCTACGGCAGTTTTACAGAAGAACGATGTCTTGCTCGAATTCGAAGGAAATCGGATCGGGAATGACGGCACGGTGCAGTTTCGAAAGAATGAGCGGATCAACTTCAACTTTCTCGTGAAAGAGAAATATGTCGGAGACGAGTGCGATCTGCGCATTTTGCGAGGCAAAACACGTCTCGACGTGCGATACAAATTGGATGAGAGCTCTTCTTCCCAGCTTGTGCCCGTGCATGAAAAACGGCGTCAGCCGGAGTACCTTGTCGTCGCGGGCTTGGTGTTCGTGGTGCTCACCGAGCCGTACCTCCGCAGCGAGTACGGTGAGCGATTTGAGTTTGAGGCGCCGGTGAAACTTTTGAACAAACTCATGCACGGTGAGAAAAAATTCCCGAACGAGCAGGTCGTTATCCTGTCACATGTCATCCATCATGAAATAACGACCGGTTATCAGTCCCTGAACAATCTGCAGCTCTTACGCTTTAACGATATCGAGGTTCGCAATCTCGCCCATTTGGCGGAACTTGTCAGCAAATTTGAGGGCGTTTTCATGCGCTTTCACCTGGACTACGAAGAATTAGTCGTTGTTGAGACCGAGACTTCCCGGCGATGCACAGCGGAGATCTTGACGCAGCATTGTATTCCCTCGGATCGATCGATTCGGTGTGAAGAGGAGGTTTCCGAGGTCGATCAGATTTCCATGGCCGAAGTGCGCCGCCTCGCTGAACAGAGCGAACGCGCTGAGGCCTCTGCTGCTGCCGATGTGTCATCCAAAGCGAAGCAGTCAGACCAGACGAAAGAAGAGCCAACGGAAGAGGCGGAAGCAGAGGGCCGCTCGCCCTCGCGACGGGCACCTCGTCGCGGCCGGCGCACTGGGCTCCGCCACGTCACCGATGAACCGTAAAGCATCCAATCCCGTCACTGAACACGCAACGCAAGCGACCTCAAATGCAGGTTGAGTACACTGCGGCAGAGCTATTTTATTGCTTTGTGGTGAGTGCAGTCGAATTTGCTGTGGCAAGTTGGTTTCCAGGGGATATTTACGCCTCTCGTCGCCGATATGCAGCACAGCGCTGGTGCAGCGAAAACCGTGCCATGGCATTCGGAAACCGTGTGAGAGCTCAGACCTATGCGTGATGGTAACGAGGAATTCCCATCGTCCATCTATTCGAGTACACGGGCGTATGACCTTTCATGACGTCATGGTCGAAGCCGCAGCCACAATCTCGTCAAATAGTGTCAAGTTCGTGAATGTTGCTCCGTCGCATACGATAAAAGGCAGCAGTTGACGTGTCCGGTTCCGTGCGTTTGGAGGCAACACCATCACCACCACCAGCAGCAGCAGCAGCAACAACAACATCTAGAGAGTCCTATTTGTGTAGCACTTTCTCCACACAAAAATAGAAACTGAATTCCAGTACCAGACGTGCAACGACTCGCCATCGCAAACTCAGCGATAACTGCAGAAGCACAGCGAGCACCTAGATCATAGTATAGCACCAACGGCGCAAAGCGCCTAGGGCGGGATACGTACGCCACTTGCACCAACGACGGTAATCCGCGTGAGAAACATGCACGCAAGAGCGACTTCTCCGCTAGAGATAGGTCCACTGGTCAGTCTTTATCGACTGCGAAATTCTGTCGGCGACAGTGTCGTCGCAGATGCGTGCGACCGTATACAACTCGAGTCAGCGCTCATTGGGTCAGTGTTCACTAAGCACCAAACTGCAGCTTGCAGGAGTGCGCCCTCATGAATGCCGCTCTCAGACGTAGCCTGCGTTCACGGCATTCTCAGCGTTTGCCCGATCATCCCGAGCTCCAGTGCCACGGAGACTATGCACTCTGCTCAAGTGGAAGCAGCTCGCGTAAACTCGCTGCCATGGTCACGATCTGCTCGCAATACCTCGAGTCTGCACAAGGTTGCGTGCACCGCGACCCAGAAAGTAGCGCGCTGCCAAGGTCGACAACCAGAGCCACGGCCCGCCGCGAAGTGCACACAGACTCGGTGCCTTCCCATTTTGGTCCGTCGGAGAGTCGATATGCAAGATGCGAAACAGACGCCAGAGCCGACTTGAGCAAGGGAAGTATAGTACGATGTGATTGCGGTAAATGAACCAGAGCGCGCTCGGAACAACAAGCCAGGACAGTGTCGACAGCAGGGCCACCCAGCCACTGAGCCGACGTCTCCAGTGCCGGAGCCCGACCGCTCTTTCAGCGAGCAATCGTTGCTGCTCCCGTAGCTGAAGTTCTTGGAGACGTTGCTTTTTATCATCGAGCTCGCGCTCGAGCTTCGCATATGCCACGAAAGAGTCCGGTCGACAGAGCGCTTTGGCTTCTCGTTCGAGGCGTCCGATCTCGGCTGTGAGGGCAGCTACCTCCGGATTCCGCTCAAAACCGTGCCCGACACCTGCAACTGGGTTCTGTATCAGGGCTCCCAGCAGGCGACCTGCCAAGACGGATGCCCAGCTGAGTAGCCAGAGCACCCAACCCGTGCTCAACGACTGCTCCGAGGTAACTGAACCGATCATACTTAGCACGAGGCAGGGCAGGTTCCCTCAAACTTCCGAGCGTTCGTGTCGTACTTGCTCGACACAAGTCACTGACCTAGCGCCTGGACGAGCGCCCAATACGTGTGCAAGTGCCGGCACCTGGACGCCTCCGCTTTCCAAGCGCAGCGCTTCTGCAGCGCTACCGTTGTCGTTGACGTGGTCGATGCTAGGGCGTCGTGCGCTGGTGTCGACTCGACTCGCCTGCATCGCAGACCTGCTCCAGGAACACGACTGCTCGATAAAGGGACTTGGGCTGCGTCTTTTGGACATTGGAAAGCGTTTCCAGCTCAAATGACTTCCCGGAAGACTCGCCTGACTATTCAACCGTTCAAGTACGTGTCCATGTCGGAGGTTACTTTGGAGCAGGCTCAAAAAAGCTGGGAGAAACTGGAGAAAGCTCTCGTGCGCATCTTCGCTCGTGACCACCAGGACCTCTCTTTCGAGGAGCTCTACCGAACCGCGTACAACCTCGTGCTACACCGCTATGGAGAGCTGCTGTATGAAGGACTTGAGCGAGGGTTTCACTATCAGGCGCAGCTGGTACGCAGCACGGTGCAGTCGCGAGCCCACAGAAGCGAAGTGCTGCTCGAGTCGCTGCGAACGCGCTGGCAACTGTATAAGAACGCGGTGCGCACCGTTCGGGACGTTTTCATGTACGCTGATCGTAGTTTCATCCGCTCTACTGGCAGGACACCTGTGTACGAACTCGGAATGAGCGCGTTTAGGGACGACGTTCTCCGCGACCAAACGTTTGCGACCCAGCTCGTCGACGCGATGCTGGACGTGGTCACGCGCAGCCGCCTCGGGGAGCAACCGCCTCTGACACTGCTCCGTGATACACTTGATATGTATATAGAGCTTGACATGTATGCTGAAGCTTTCGAAGGACGCTTCTTGCGAGTCTCGCGTGAGTTCTACACCCTCGCAGCGGCCCGCGTGCTCCAGACCTGTTCTGGCCGGTCGTATTTACAACATGTTCGAGAGTGGTTCCTCTTCGAGGAAAAATTAGCGAACGAATGTCTAGCAGTACGCACGACTCGAACTGCATTACAGACGCTTTTGGGTGAAATCTTGCTCAGCGAGCACCTGAATGAAATTCTCGACACGACGGATACGGGGTTTCTTCAACTCCTGCAATCTCAGCGCTTAGAAGACCTGCAAATGATGTACGATCTCTTGATGCGTATTCCCGAAGGTGTGGATGCGATGCGTGGCCGACTCGCACCCTACGTTCGTGAAAAAGTACGCGCTGACTTGGTCAGAGGTGCGAGCGCATTGGAGCAGCCGCTTGAATGGGTTGCGCGAGCAATGCATCTCAAGGACGAGTTCTACAATCTGCTCGCCGCGCTCCAGATGGATCCAAAGTTTGTTCGCGCCGTTCAGGAGGGTTTCGAAGAGGCTCTGAACGAATGTCCCTGTGCCCAGGAGTTTCTATCCCTCTATATCGATAAGGCGCTGCGGGAGTCTCCGTCGATTTCTCGGGAGGCAACACGCGCTGCACTCGAGCATGCCTCAGGCCTGTTTCGTTTGTTGCGGAATAAGGACGTTTTTGAGCAGCATTACAAGGTGCATCTCTCGCGGCGTCTTTTGCGACGATTCGCGAGCAACACCGTGGTGCCCCCGTCGGCGAACGATGACGCAGAGCAGCATTTTATCAGCAAATTGCGGGAAGAGTGCGGCGCCGTGTACACTGCAAAACTCGAGGCGATCCTGCAAGACATGCGCACCAGTGACGAACTGAATGCCGCATATCGCCGACACCAGGAGATGATCCAGCTCTATGGTTCGCGCGCGCGACCCATGCTCCAAGTATGCGTCATTACGAACGGTATTTGGCCCGTGGCTGAGGCACCCACTGCCCAGATACCCGCTTG
Source organism: Cyanidioschyzon merolae strain 10D (assembly GCF_000091205.1). Lineage (NCBI taxonomy): Eukaryota > Rhodophyta > Bangiophyceae > Cyanidiales > Cyanidiaceae > Cyanidioschyzon > Cyanidioschyzon merolae. The sequence goes on along the minus strand of NC_010139.1, from coordinate 735,905 downwards.
TCATCCCGAGTTGGTCGAGATTACGCAAGAATACGAGAAATTCTACCATGAGCGGCATGCGAAACGTCGGCTCCAGTGGCTCCTCCATCAGGGGAGCGCCGAGCTCTGCATGCGGCTCAGCGACGAGGGTCCAGCGCTCTCACTGAAAGTGACCTCGTTGCAGATGCTCATTCTACTCCTATTTAACAATGCAGAGGCATTGACTGTACAAGAGATGCTCCGACTGCTGCAGTTCCCGGGCCTATCCCCAGAGTTAATGCGAGCTTTGAGGGCACTTTGCGACAGTAGACATGCAATCTTGGTAAGGGCTGCAAACGGTCCAGTTATCTGCAACCGCGACGTATTTCGAGTGAACAAAGCATTCCAAAGTACGACGCTTGACATAGACCTCACCGACACCGACCATGTCGATGAGAATGCGGGCGTCGAGCGAGCAGCGCGCTCATCGGAGCTGCTGGAGCGGGATCGCCGTCCCGAGATCACCGCATGCGTCATGCGCATCCTCAAGCGTCGACAGGAACTTGAGCACAGTCAGCTGGTCGCCCAAGTTATCGATGAGTTGCACAACCGATTCGTACCGACGGTTGCCGAGGTCAAGAGGGAGATCGAAGCTCTTCTCGAACGGGAGTACATTGCGCGAGAGAGTGACGAACTCACCGTCTATCGCTACATTCCCTGAGTGTACCCAGTGTGTTGCTTTGGTCAGATTCCGAGCCACGCATCCAGCGAGGAGGATTCCTCAGCCCCGCGGGCAGTTCTCTGTGCGAGAATACGTGAAAGCGTACAGTTCTCTATCTCTTCATCTGCGGCCAGTGTGCTGAGGACATGACAGGCTCGCTCGCCGAGGTGCCGGAAGTTTACGTTGCCGGGCGTCTGGGGCTGGTGCCCAGCCTCCGCCAACAAGGGAAGCAGCCCCGCCAACCACCACCAGTAGTCAAAGTTCTGGACAGAGGGCTCCTCCAAACCTTGTTCTACAACTTCATCCTCCGTGAGTCGAAACTCCTGTTGTTCGGCAACGTCGTCACTGTCGTCGGAAAGCGTACACGTCGCCACCGCGGACGCGAGCAGGCCGTGGCTCGTCGACTCCGCGGCTTCGTAAGCGTCTAGTTCCCGGTATCGCTCCTCTAGCTGTGCTTGAACCTGAACTGGCTCATAATCATGCGACAAGGACTCTTGTTTAGCTGTCAAGTGTCTACCGTGAGTTCGCTTGCTACCCGGCCGCGGCATAGACGCTGCTCTATACCATACGAGCCGCAACGGCCTCCGAGCGCACGAGCACCGTTGACGCGTGGCGAGTTGCTGTGCGTCAGTCCCGTGTCGCCGCCTGCACCTTGAGGTGCCTGAGAGGCGCCCGCAGCGCCTCTGCACAGCACCGGGCGGCATCAGCAGCCGCTTTCCAGCGCCTGTGTTCCAGACATGTATATTGCTATGACGTAGATGATGACGTAAAGCAACGTGATGTCGTGCTGTGTTTCGCTGATACTTGGAGATGTTTCAATCGTCTGGCGGTTTGGATCCCGAGAAGCCACACCTCGTGCGCACGATGTGCTCGTCTATCAGCATGCGTGATCTGCACCCAAGTCGCTGACTGGATGTAGAAGCGTCCAGCCAGCTTTAGTGAGTAGGAGGATCTCCAAAGTGCAATGCAGTGTGGTGCGGTGTGGTGCGGTGCGGAATAATGGACGCTATTCCGGACGCCTGTGACAGTCGGGCAAGCTTGCGTCGATGTTCCGTGTGAACGAGACCCGATAGTTTCACAGCAAAAGCGCCTGCAAGCGTCTGCAACCGCAATGGACTTCATTCGTCAGGCTTATGCTTCAAGGCAGCTCTACGCAGCATGACGAGTCCAGGCCAGAGCTCAGAGGATCCACAGCAGCAGCGCCGAAGCATGCATCGACCGCAAGTGAACGACGGCGCGCGTTGTGTAGCGGCTCACGCGCTGTGCACCAAAGAACAGACGGAGAGCGGATGTCGGTATGGAGCCAGGGGAATCCAGCCACGTGTCCCTCTGCAACCGGAAAGAAACGGAAGCCTGTCTTAGGCCCAGTGGTGATTGTCATCTCACGGAAGAGCGCCGGCCTATTCCATAACCATTCTTGGAACACGCCCGCACGCACTATGTCGGTATTCTGTTTGGGTCAATTTTTTCGAGGTACCAGGTTTATGAACTGAATTCAATCAATGCGTGTCTGTGAGCATTCGAAGACCTTTCTAGAACATACCAGTCCTCTCAAAAATCAGGTTAAAGACTAGCCAGTCCATTAATGCATACTCCAGTGGCTACATGTCGCCTGCTTACCGGATGCATGCATCCGCAACTGAACCGCCACCACAGTGCACCCGCAGCGAAACCCGTCTGTACTCCGCAGCTCGCTGCGAAGCATATGCTCCGTTGCAGAGCGTCGGCATCAGAGCGAGCGCTATCCGCAGCGGTCCATCGCTCCCGACCGGGTGCAGAACGGATACAAGTGGTGCTGGTTTCCCCTGCTCTTGCGGGTACCGTACTCTGCGCATGCGCTCACAACTAACCTACGCCCAACCTATCCGTTGCTCTCATGAGGTCCGAGTTGGGCAGCTAACCGGTTGAGCCTGGGAGCCTGCCATCGAGCCCGTGCACCATGGAGTCGCTTCGTGTACCTGCCGGCTTTCGTGGCGGTCGAAGCTGCTGCGCTGTGCGCTCTCGACTTGCTATGCGCTGACTCCGGACCCCAGCGATGCACGCTTCAAGAGACGATCGCTCTATGCGTAGCCGCGGGTGCTTATCCACAGATCTCTGCCGACTTAATGTTCGCGTGTACCATGAAATGTGGCCCGTACGGCACATCCTGTTGCTGAATTATGTATTCTATACATAGTTGGTGCTCAAGTCAGACTCGGGTATCGGTCAATCATGCAACCTAGCGAGCCACGAGACATAGATGCGGTCCAGAGAAACCGATACAGTGCGAGGCACCGCATTGTCGCCTGCAGAGCCCGCAACTGCGCAAACGGCGCCAGTCGCACCGACGCTCTACCGCTTACAGGAACGCGACCTTGCCATTGCTCAAGCACAGGGACGAGCTCTGAGACGAAGACGTCCGGAATAGGTGGGAGGTTTGCGGAATGAACGCCTTCATCGAATCTTTTGGGGTGCCTCCTCTGGTCTTTCATCCCGACGAGGCAACCGTGTCTCGGTACGCGAGGCAGCTCATCCTACCCGAGTTCGGTGGACCGCTCGCACAACGTCGGTTGCAGGACGCCAGGGTGCTTGTGGTCGGTTGTGGAGGACTCGGGTGCCCAGCGGCGCTCTATCTCGCGGGTGCCGGCATTGGCACGCTTGGCCTTGCAGATCGAGACACTGTGGATGTCACGAACCTTCACCGTCAGATTGGGCATACAACAGAACGTGTCGGGGAGCGAAAGACAGCGTCACTGGCAAAGACAATCGCAGCTCTGAATCCACTCGTGAACGTGCAGCTCCATGATTGCGGCATTGATACCGAAAACGCGAGGCAAGTTGTGAGACAATACGACGTTGTCTTAGACTGCTCAGACAATGCCGAAACGCGTTATACCGTGAGCGATGCTTGCGTTGCTGAACAGCGACCTTTGGTCAGTGCAGCAGCGGTTGGTCTCGAAGCACAACTTGCACTATTAAACTACGGGCTCGATGGGCCGTGTTACCGCTGTATTTTTCCGGAATGCCCGCCACCAGAGTGTCAGGGAAGTTGTGATACAGACGGCGTGCTAGGCATGGTGCCAGGGATGATCGGAACCTTGCAAGCGCTAGAGGCCGTTCGGGTACTTTTGGTACAGTCACAGATAGGCGCGCTAGGTCTTCCGCTCGCTGGTCGGATGCTGCTATTTGACGCTCTGAGCTACCGCTTTCGGCTTGTGCAGCTTCGTCCGAGGCAGACTGCTAAATGTTCTGTATGTGCGACATTTGCGCCGAAACTCTCGCGAATGGTGCATGATACAGGTATGCGCTCGAAAACTTCTTCATCTATCGATGCCTTGCGTGGAGACGACACCAGCGAGTCTTCCCCGCATACGCGAGATGAAATATGGCTAGCGCAACACGGAACGAAGAGCGAAATGGTTTCGCCAGAGACGCCGCTGAACACGGCGCCGCATTCCATATCCGAAACGCTGGAGTCAAACGCTTGCCGAACGACTCCACAGCAGCGCAATACGTTTCATGGCGACCGAGGCGCATGTGAGCTGTGCCGCAGCGCGACGGCCGAAACAGGAACAAAGAGCGTTGGAGAAGCCGCTGATTCGAGACTAGAGTACCGGCATCGGCATCAAAGAAACGAAACGAGCAATCATTCGGGGCCGAGTTGGGATGCACGCGAACCCCAGTCCAAGCAGTCCGTGACTGAAACAGTCGTTGTGGACGTTCGTCCTGCTAACCAGTTCGCTCTCTGTCATATTCGCGGTGCACTGAACTTTCCCATGCATTCATGGCCCGAAGCAATTGAGAACCAACGAGAGAAGTTGCAGGGTCAGCGGATTCGAATCGTTTGCAGAAGGGGTATTCAATCTCGCCGGGCGGTGCGGATGCTCGAGGCCCTGAGCTGGCCTGACACGCACGTCGAAGATATTCCCGGTGGTATGGAGGCACTTGTCCGGCTCCAGCAGAGCGCTGACGGCTCCCGGGCGAACGTCACCTCGCAGACTCGAGGTGATGCGGCAGTGCCGTCCCAGCTCGCCCAATGTGAGCCTCCTGGCGGAAGTACCTAACCGACCAGTGTCTCGAAGAGCGGCGCCGAACGCCCCGATGATAGCTGTTTAGTGGACGCGCCGTGTTGCTGATCTCTCATGGAGAAGCGGGTCATCGGTATCGAAAACCTGATCCCAGTGGAAAGCCTTGTTCGAGTGCCATCAAACGAGATCCGTTACCAACGGTGCTGGTATGCGTGCCAGGAATACTCATGGATAGACGCATGGATACTGGAAATTTTGGTGCCTTGCGGAAACTTTCTATCCAGAAATATACCAGTCTGACGGCCAAGCGCTCTTCTGAGCTACACCTCTGGATTTTCCTTGTAATTTGGAAGCGCGTACATCATAAACGGCTGATAAAGCGCAATGCTCTTTGCATGAAGCTGGCGTGTGTTGCGCGTGGAAGCATGCGGTGCGCGTTCCGTGCTCTACTGCAACAGACAAAAATGGAAACTTGAACCGCTCTTTCTGTTCCTGTCTTTCGAGTTTTTCACAATTTTTTAATTGTACAGCATCTAGCATTGGAATGTATCAATAAGGGTTTATGATTCCACAAAAAAATCAGGATTCTCGATGGTGTTTGCCGTGTGGCGCCTTCGAATACTTAGCGCTGGAATTCGTTAGGGAACGGGAATCATGATGATTCTTGCTATTCTCGAACAAGATTTCCTAAAATAACCGATATCATGATCCAATGCATATGTATCAGCATCCATTCTGCTCTGAGCCTTAGGCATGGCGAGCCTAGTCCATGCATAATTCAAGCTTTCGATGTTTCTGTTTCAAGGCAAACCGTGGGCGCAGCAATACGCACCGCTGGATTGATGAAGAAGCAAGAAACTCGAGATCGTCCCTTGACGACTTGTTGAAAAGCTCATGCTTGAAGTTCACTGAAGTTGTCACGTCCACTATTCATTTCTCTCTGAAAGAAAAATCATCGCCTCCATGTGGCAATCGACGGAGTTGCATTCGGCAGCAACATGATACCGCTTACGCAATCTGCTCTGAGAGGCTTTTCTCTCTAATGTGTGCATGTAAAAGGGTCCTGGACCCGCACGCCAATAATCCCACCGATACCTTCCATTGATGCGTACGTAGCGCTTTGCACGAACGGCACGTAGACGGAGCGAAATTGCTCATATCGAATTCCACCCTGGATTCTCTTTCCGGTACTCGCTTCATCATGGGGAATATCGCGTTCTAGAAATCCGCAGATGAATGGGAACAACGTCTGCTTTCGTGTGCAACGGAAAGGGCACTCGCCCAGGGAGTCTCAGGAACGAGCTCGTGATCCAAGGAAACGCTGCCGAAGCCAGAAACGAAGATGGGCACCAACGGGAGCCTTCTGTCTCCATAAGAGGTATATGTCGAGCGATAGAGCACGCGTTCACAGGCGATATGGAGGCGCTCGGTGGAGGGAATGTCCTTGACATTTATGGGAACCTCTGACCAAGGTCAGGTTTCACCGCAGCGAACGCCGCACCGAGGCCGAATGTAAAGAAGCTGAAAATGGAACGAGAAGCGTAGCTGTAGAAAATTTCCGTCTTCGCATGTAATGTGTCAACAACAGCCGAAGGCTACCGAATCTCGACTTGCACGTTGCCACCGTCACACATTCTTTGCCTACCAACAAGCGAGCTATACGGAGAGCAGTCATCGACATCGGTATATTGAGAGCCCCAGATATGCGAACGGAAAAGAAAGCAGGTGCGGCAGAAGCCCGCAAATGCTGGTTCTGATGATTTTCAGCAGAGACGTAAACTTCAGTAAGTGCGCCCTGGTTAGAGGATCCGTTCATTTTTATTTTGGCATGGCTATGTTCTGGCCTGGCCTCGACGCAGGAGCGTTCGCGCCGCCTTCCGGAGTTCACAGCAGTACACATGGGCGAGCCATGCAGAAACCGCACTGGTTCCACGAAAAACAGTTGACACGTCGTTCGGTGGCGCATGAAAGAGCACGCAAGGACAGATCCAAGGTGCAGTTGGTAGCCAACGAGCCGCTTCAACCATTTAGGTAGCGCGCTCTGCGGGCCCATTGAATGAGCAGAAACACGGCTACGATTGCAAACGAGGAGTTCAGCACAACCACAACGATAAACCAGCGCGTCCCTCCGTTATCCAGCTTGAAAAATGGGGCCTGTAGATTCATCGTGAAGAGCCCGGTCAGAAAACCGACTGCCGTGAACACTGCCTCCATGATATTTAGTGTCACGTCAACCATGAGTAAGCGGTTTCGCAAAGTCCCCAGTTGGATATTCACCAGATCCTCGGTGTGGTCCACCGCTGCAGCCAGTAAATCCGTTCGTCGCAGTGCGTCCTCGATCTGATAGAGATGGGATTCCAGCAGTTGCTCGACATCTTCGTGATCAAGTGGTGATCGGGTGACGCTCGGATGTCTGGCAATATCCGTCAGATACATTCTGGACATGTCTTCGTCTTCTTCAAGCAATGCCTGCAGCACGTCACGCACACCATCCATTCGGGTAACAAGAGCCATGAGGTCCTGTTTCAGGACACGTAGGCGCTCGAGACGTTTCGCGCTCAGCTTATGGGTGAGCTCGTTCAGCAGCGTGTACATGCTGGGTTCGAAATCACTCAGGTCGCTCTCGATGTATTCATGAACGAGACTCAACAACGCATCTAGAGCGCAGAACTCGAACGGTTCCTGATCTGCGTCCTCGTTTCTGATGCTCAGAGTCAGCCGCTTCTCCAGTGACTCCGCTGCTGCTTGAACTCGCTGCTCCGAGGGATTGAACAAGAGAAGCCCATCCGCAAATATCAACGCCCGCAGATGTTCCAAACTAAAGACGATGACGTTTCGCCGCACCCAGATCGCTGGTTTCGCATCAAACGCGGGATCGACCTGGCGGATGTCGCGTGGTTGTAGAAACCCCTTCAAATAGCGGCGGATGCGCTTCCGCTCCTTCTTGCCGAGAGGCTCCTCGCCCGGCCGCTGAGCATCAATACCGACAGCAGCCAGCACTGCTGCTTCAGACATTCCGGATAGACCAGTGACGTCAGCGACCACTTGTTGGTCAGCGCTCGCCTCCCGCGCCCGTCGGAGAAGCTCTAAGCGGCTTATGCTTCGAAGTTTCCTATTTCCGTCAACGAAAAACTCGAAACACTCAAGGTGGGTTGTTGCCCGCGAGCCAGTGCTGCTCATCCAACTCGCTCCGGTATCCTTCTCTGACGCAAAGCTCGTTTTGGTCATTTCTAGACCATTCGGCGACTTTTTTGCCAAACCATCACCGCTGTTCTGGTTCTCCTCGCTCAGTTCGCTGAACTGAGGCGTTCCCGCCACACTCATTGCAATCCAGAGGAAAAATCCAAGCTAGGACAGCGTTCACGTCCCGCAGTACAGGTAAACTTTCACCCAAGGGTATCGTGCTGACTACCGGAGAAGTACGCAGCACAGCGTAAAGACTAGCAGTGCGTTGTACGCAGCGCTGCTGCAATCAATCCAGAATGCGTTAACGTATCGATCTGGATGACTCGCTGATGCGATACGCTATCGATGTTTGCTGCTGGACTAGTGGACACATGGTCCGACGCTTCGAATTGACAGCACGAGAGAACCAATAAAACCTAACAGTATCGCCGGTAATTCTGCGACAGTTTGCGAGCGTGTTCATCTGGGTTCATGGCATGCTGCTCTCGCCAGCGTTCTCGCCAGACTGGTCGTTGAAGTACGTGTATGTTTTCAATTCTAGTTTATTGCACGCGTTCCATACGCAACAAGTCGAAGAAGATTCCAGCGAAAACACGAATGAGCGCTAAATCGTTCTTCAGTACAAATGCCAGTGTGCAGTTATAAAAAAGCGATACACCCATTTGTGGTCTGTTACGGCACGAGGCTAGTCTCGTACACAATGCAAGGCGTATGATGTGCTTTGCAGCGTTTGTGGTTGATCGCTCGTCGCGTCGCTGCAGTCCCAAACGCAGTCGCTGCTGCTTCGAGTGAGCCCAGGCTCCCTCGATTACTATAGGACGTTTCACAAGTGCCGCTGGGACTTTTTTGTACCACAATGCTCTCGGGAGAGAGACGCAACAGCTGCTTGCTCGACGCCAATGCCAAAGGTATCGCAATATTGTGCAGCAAAGCGAACGGAATCTTTTCCCGAAATCGCATGTCCGACAAGCGAAATACAGGGCACCAACCGTGCGCTGTTATGAACATCGGCGATGAAACGAGCGCGATTGCGACCGCCAAGGGGTGTTTCGAAAAATCGTTTCATGAGCTAGTTCCAGAATATATTGGACGCTGTTGGCAAGTTCACTACGAGTTTCGTTCCGCCGGGACCTGCACGTATCCGGCCCAGTAATTCGGATAGACATGGAATCCTTGGATGCATCACACTGGAACGAACACACGGCGTGCGAATGTCGCCAGTCTGCTACACAGTTGGCTGAATCTCGCTACCGGACGTTGATCCTTGCCTGATGAGATCACACAATCGACAAAGTTGGGTTCCCACTAGACCAGCGCATAGTCAGCCACCCTAGCATTGGGGTGTGCATACATTCCACGCATCTCCGGCGGATGCAGCACCACTACCGTGAATGATTCGTCTCGTCATACGCTGGGCAGGGCGGCATGCATTCGACGCTTGCGCATCTCATTCATACGCAATGGAGTATCCCGGGTACACGCTGAAGAGCGCTCGATCGACGAGCATGCATTCGACGCTTGCGCATCTCATTCATACGCAATGGAGTATCCCGGGTACACGCTGAAGAGCGCTCGATCGACGAGCATGCATTCGACGCTTGCGCATCTCATTCATACGCAATGGAGTATCCCGGGTACACGCTGAAGAGCGCTCGATCGACGAGCATGCATTCGACGCTTGCGCATCTCATTCATACGCAATGGAGTATCCCGGGTACACGCTGAAGAGCGCTCGATCGACGAGCATGCATTCGACGCTTGCGCATCTCATTCATACGCAATGGAGTATCCCGGGTACACGCTGAAGAGCGCTCGATCGACGAGCATGCATCCGGGGCTTGCGCATCTCATTCATACGCAATGGAGTATCCCGGGTACACGCTGAAGAGCGCTCGATCGACGAGCATGCATCCGGGGCTTGCGCATCTCATTCATACGCAATGGAGTATCCCGGGTACACGCTGAAGAGCGCTCGATCGACGAGCATGCATTCGACGCTTGCGCATCTCATTCATACGCAATGGAGTATCCCGGGTACACGCTGAAGAGCGCTCGATCGACGAGCATGCATTCGACGCTTGCGCATCTCATTCATACGCAATGGAGTATCCCGGGTACACGCTGAAGAGCGCTCGATCGACGAGCATGCATCCGGGGCTTGCGCATCTCATTCATACGCAATGGAGTATCCCGGGTACACGCTGAAGAGCGCTCGATCGACGAGCATGCATCCGGGGCTTGCGCATCTCATTCATACGCAATGGAGTATCCCGGGTACACGCTGAAGAGCGCTCGATCGACGAGCATGCATCCGGGTTAATCTGCGCCTGCAGCGATTCGCTGCGCGCAAGGCGCCCGCCGCGGATTCGCTTGATACGCCCCGGAGGCGGACCTGAAGGCACCGGACCGGACGTCTTGAACGCCACCCGAGCCGTCGTCGCTTCGGCGCCTCGTGACACTGAACACATTTTAGATTACAATATTCGGTGACGTTGGTGCGGATAGGTGTGTCGGTGTTTGTGTGTGACTGACTTGTGGGCCTCTGACGGTAACGTTTGCGGACCGAGTGAAAAACAGACTGCTGCTCGTGGTAAACTGACGGAGAGAGAAGAAAAAGCGCATCGGGTCAACTCGTGGCTCATTTTATCGTCAGGTGCATTTCTTGGCGTATACTCGGATACTTGTGTATACGAGGCCTGCAACACGCTTCGTGGTTTATTCTTCGTGAAAGGTAATGGTATTTGGTGCTGTTGCTCTCCAAAGATTACAGGCCGCTTTTTGTTTGACAGGCTCTCGCCATGCGTAGGGGCAGTCTGAGCACGACAAGGCGTAACGCGCCTCACAGGGTCTCGGCAGCGGAACTCGAACAACTTCAGCGCCCAAGGAGCGCGACACCGCCGCTTACAGCCGCACCTGAGAGTGTCTCTCACCAAGCGAGACGAATCGCGTCTGGACAAAGAACGCTGCCGGTGTTGCCAGCGGTTGGGACCTTCTCGGGAGGCAGCACTACTCGTGATGGCCCGGACACGCTCGCAGCTGGCGACTGGACACCGAAGCTAACCAGCAACACCCCGCTCGCAGGGAAGAGACCGGAACGTCCGGGAACCCTGGGCAAAGTCCTGACATCAGCTGCAGCCTTTGCAAGTAATAGACTAGTCAACAAAATAGCGGATGCAAAGTTTGGCCCCGATCTTCGGCTCGATGAGCAGACATTGCGTCGGAATGGCCTTACTTTTGCGGCTGCCGTCGCGCATGAGTATCTGGAGATGGTGACGTCGCGACGAACATCAATCACGAGAAACGTGAAAGAAAAAATGTGGCGGCGGGATAGTCTTATCCAGTTCCTCGAATTCGACACTTTCGGTCGAAGCGTCTTGCGAGCGATGTCCAAAGAGGATCTCATCGATGAGCTGCGACGCCCCGTATATCCGGCTGCAGAGGCATCCTCACCGCGCCGTCGTTCGAAGGTACTGGTTGAACAGGAAACTCCGCTGGCGGATGCGCTGGACCTCGATATTCACCCGGTGAACACCGGATTGACTCACAGAGAGAGGGATGGAATCATAAGCAAATGCGAACCGGTACAGCTGCGTGACCTTCGCCTTGTGGATCCAACTTTTCGTTCAGAGCAGGTGCTACTTGTGCGCGACAATGCCATAATCCTGGTGCTTGATGATTACCTCCGCGCAGTCATCCAATCACATCGTTTGTTGCTTTTTAACCACGAGGCCGAAAGGGTGCAGCGTGCTATCCGTATTATCACGGAAAGATTGCAGAGTGCGAGCCTGGACATCTACAATGCATTCGAATTTATCGTGCTAGAAAGCATGTTCATCGCAGCCTACTTTGAACTCGAGGAATTCTATTTCGTGATCGAGCAGCAGATAGATCGAGACTTGCGTGACTTGAATCGGACCTTGAGCTCGAGCCGAATCGAGAACATGCGTCTGCATATGCGCCACTTGACGTTGTTCTTGTCGCGCATCAGACGACTCTCGCAGCTATTCGATCGCGTCCTCGGTGAAGACGATGATATGTCCAACATGTATTTGACTGACAAGTACTACCATCCGGAAACACCGCGCCATCCACTAGATCATGAATACGTAGAAACGCTACTGGAAAGCTATTACCAGCTGTTTCAGGCGCTTTCAAATCGCGCTGAGCTTCTGGATGAAAAAGTCAACGACTCGGAGGCAACAATGGATATCAAGCTAGACGCCGTGCAGAACCGCATGCTCGCATTCAACTTACTGCAGCACTTGTGTACAGCAATGTTTTTTGCGATGAACTTCATCGCAGATATCTTCGGCATGAACCTGAATTGTCCCTGGTACAATATTACAGACTCGTTGGCGCCTTGGCTGGGGACTGTTCTCGGCACGACGGCGCTGGCAACGGTCTTTCTTGGATGTTTTGTGATTTTTCTTTCGAGAAAGGGACTCCTATTTGGAGTACTTTCCTGGAGAAAACGACCTGCGCCTTCTTGGCCGGTCGCAAAGCATCCATCCAACCATTCGTGAGCAAAGCACACGAGGTCCACCTCAGTTCAGCCATGCAACGGTCGTCATTGGCCACACGTATTAGCTTGGAAACGAGGGACGCATCACGCTCTTCCTCGCGTCGTAGACAATTGATCGGGGCATGCAGGTTCAAGTCGGGGCGTACACTTCGACGATCGCCTCATTCCTGAAAAGACATTGTTATCGCAGGTATCACCAGTTTGCGTACGTATTCTCTTCGATCAGGTTATGTCGTCGAGAGAAAGTCGACGCGATCAACAAACGTAGTCAAAAGAGGTCCTCATTCAAGATGCAAATCGCCTGAACCCGCATATTTTCATAAAATTCTCGACCAAGTGCGTTTGTAAGATGCATGCCGTACATGCACGGCATGCATCACACGAGCGCATGCTGCGTTCCGTGGATGCTCAGGATGCACCATGCCTGCTCAGCGCGTCTTCTGAACACCAAGCACGCGTTGTTTATTCTGGGGGGTGGGCCGATGCTTCATATCCGCATTCCCAGGTACTGGCGCGGTTCTTCTATCCCATGTGAGCGTTTCTCAGCGTATCCAGAAAGCCTGATGCTGCATAACTCTGCGACTTGAGGCAGGACCTGGATGATTCTATGTATCGTTTGCGTACGGGCTCTAGAGCGCGTCATGCAATCGATGGAGGCGCTGACACTGGATACCTCCTCAGTGCGGATCGATTAGCAGCGAGTATGGTCCCTCGGCAAGCGTGGATTCTGATCCACGGGTAGATTCTAACTGGACTGCCCGCTGGCGAGGACAAACCGGTCTCCTTGGATGGTGTCACAGCCTGGCCCAAGGAATACACTAAACTGAGGCATCGGCTCAAATCCGTATGGTTCGCGTCACAAGTTGTCCGCAACCTTCAACCGCGTACCTCATTGCCGCTGCTAGCGTCCGTCGCGCTTCCCCGGTGACCACGCTATGAACGATCAAGACGAACCTTTTCTGAGTCGATCGGCGATATACCCGCAACGCCTGGAGACTGTCGAAGGCGCGCGCTGCACTTTGACTTGCAGGGCCTCTGGGCGCAAAAGCCGTAAACTTTGCGGGAAAACAGAGCCGGGGCAGAAGGGTCGTGGTTGCTCGGCGATGTAGGCTTTCAGGCGGCAGATTACCCGCCCCACGACTTTTTCACAATTTTTGACTCGATACCTCAACCAAAGTGCTTCCAAAACGAAACCTATGCTTTTAAAGATCGCTGCCCAGAGCGAGATCCAATGGCGTCCCAAGAGTACCCCGCTCTCGCAATCCTCCAGTCCTACTCGACGAACGGAGCAAATACACAGACACTATTGTGCCCCCCGAAACCGAAACTAGTCGAAATCGCTACCTCTATGTTGAGGCTTTTCTTCTGGTTACGAACGAGGTCCGCTTCAATCTCGGGCTCCGGTTCCTCGACGTTGGCGGTAGGGTGCACCTCCCCGGTGCGAATAGCCATGATGGTTGCCGTTGCTTCGAGAGCGCCAGCCGCTCCCAGCGCATGTCCAATGAGTGACTTGGTTGAATTCATCGTTATCCGCTTCATATCCAGAACAGAAGACATGGCACGATACTCTGCAATATCACCAAGGGGCGTTGACGTTGCATGAGCGTTGACATAACTGACCTGGGCAGGCTCGACACTGGCATCAGCCAGCGCCAGTCGAATGCATCTCGCCACTTCAGTACCTTCGGGAACGGGCTCCGTCACACTGAAAGCGTCATTGGTGTAGGCACCACCGAGATATTCGCAGAGAATGGGCGCTCCGCGTGCCCTGGCGTGCTCGAGCGACTCGAGAACTAGAACACCAGATCCCTCGCCCATGACAAAACCATCACGGTGCTTGTCCCAGGGGCGGCTGGCGCGGTGCGGCTCATCGTTGCGCTTGCTGAGCGCCCGACAAGCAATGAAGCCACCGAGCCCGATCGGAAGCACTGCAGCCTCGCTACCGCCACAGAGCATCATGTCGGCGTCTCCCCGTGCGATATGCATGTAAGCGTTATGAATCGCGTAGTTGCTGGTCGCACAAGCTGTTGACAAGGAGTAGTTCGGTCCGTGGAAGTCAGTTTCTATCGCAAGCAAAGCTGAGCCCATGTTGGTGATCGAATACGGGATGAAAAACGGGGACATCCTCCGAACACCACCCGTGGAAAGCTTTTCACAACCTTCTGCGAAGGTCTCGAGGCCGCCCATGCCACTCCCGACAATGACCCCGACGCGATCCTTCCGCAGTGCATTGTATGGATCGGAGCCGATGCCGAGGCCGGCGTGTTCCAAGGCCCTCTTTCCCGCAACGATTGTGTACTTCAGCACGCTGTCCAGTCTCCTAGCAAGTTTCGGTGCGATATAACCCTCGGTTTGGAACTGTTCCGGAGCGATCCAGGCAGCAATGCGCGTCTCCCAGTTCGAGCACTCGAACTTGTCAATGGGACGAACGCCGCTTTCTCCTTTAAGTAGCTTCTGGTAAAAGAGGTCCACGTCACTGCCGAAACAGGACACGATACCTACTCCAGTTACGACAACACGCTTTCTGCTTGTGTTGTCCGGCATGTCTCGGTAGAGGCCTTTGGTGCCGGCGGCTATTGCCAGTTGCACTGTCAGCGGAGACAGTCGCTGCACCCGACGCGCCGAGGCGCTACCTGGTGCCGCGTACGGTTTTTCATCGAGGCGAAAACGTCTCTTCTCTGCGCCCCTGATTCCTAAGAAACTGCTCGAACTTATATCAGAGTAAACAGGTGCGCCCGCAAACATCTCCACAGAATGTTTTACCCGTTGGATGACGTGCAAGAAGCAGAACTCGGAAGCGGGAAACCGTCCCTGCAGCCGATGCGGCGTCGTCGATAAGACGCCGCGGGCGCAGAGGCCGCAGCGGCGTACGCTTGGGCGCTCAGGCCACACACGAGTCTGACCCAGGAGCTACTTCCAGGGAAGCGACCAAAAAGTTACGGTGGTCGACGATTGTCTAGTCCTCTGAAGCGCTGACGCATCTTCGGGTGGAAGAGTCGGCCTTTAACCTGCTCCCCGCATCGGTGAAGCAAACCTGTTCTGTCTACGAACGAGGTCCGCAGTTGGCTCGGCGTGTATGGGATCTTTTAAACGAACCCTTCGCATTGAAGGGGAATCTGGTTTGTGGTACACGGGATTGTGGGGATCTGGGCGGAAGCCTTGGTAGCTCCCCTGGATGCCACAATGTAGCGCCTGCGTACGGGGGTTCATGTAGTTCGATGCTGTGATTCTAGATCGAAAAACTGGATTCGATTCAGTTATGCAACACCAGGAAGCTTGACGATGGTGATGAGCGATTCAAAGACAACAGTGCTGGGCAGCATGGGACGGGCGTTTCCTACTGATGTGGAGCAGGTTTTTTGACACGGGCATATATACTCACGTTTGGGTCGCTTCCCTCTATTACCAATATCAGTCTTTGCGGGTTATTTCTTCCACAACGTTCTTTTTTTCTTATATCCGGTTTTAAAAACGCTAGTCGCTCCTTTCCCTCCTGATCTGTTGTCCGCAGTCGATAGAGGTTGAAGCCAGCGTTCAAATCCCGATTCCGCTGCTTCCGGCTGTTTTCTACGCATTGCATGCACAGGCGGAGGTCGCAATTTTTGAATCTGCTCTTTGTCTATGCTCGGTGCGCCTTTTGCAGCGGTAACAATTGGCTTTGATCACGTATTGCCACACGACTACAACAGTTCCTCATTTTCTTCCGAGCTCCACGCTGTGACGCGTGCACTCCTACTTCATCGTTCGGTTCGTGCCCTAGACATATCCAGAAAGCACCTCTCGATGCCATCCTCCGCTTTCGTGCCTGGTACCGTACCCGGCGATCAGGAGGTTCTAATGGGAGAATCTCTCGGTGCGTAATATGTCTGCTCCACCCGCAAGCACATGTTGTACCACTCGGTAGCGCATTTGTCGATTGCGATGTTCTTCATGATGGAAAAGTGCTGGAAGGAAAATCCTGGCCGGAGAACAATGCGAGAAATTTCGATCCGTCTACGCTCCATGCTTGCGAGCCGGGGACACGCGTCCCTCCGGAAACGATTCCTTGGATAACTGAAATCCGAGTCCAAGGCCTTCTTCCATGGAAACAGAAGAGACGGGAGCCCCTTGGGGCATATACCATGTGAGGTGGCATACTACGGTTATATGCCGTGTCGCTGATGGTCTCAAAGCGAGGAGAATTTTTCTTCCAATCAGAAACGGTTATTTGACGTGAAATGTTCAGTGAAACTTCGGCATGAGCTTATGCAAAAGTTATCATGAGAGGATGCTATGTATTTATCGTCAGCAATCCAGTGTCGCAACTTGCAGCGTCCAGGAGTTGCCTCAAAAGAGAAATTCGGAAAACTTTGAGCATGCATGACCCGAGCACTCTTCACGTAAGAAAACGAAAAGCGCCGAGGCTTTCACATGTACATTGGATCATGATATCGTCTATTTCACGAACTCGTGTTCGAGAACGTCGCGAATGTTCTTGATGAGGGTGACGTTAAACATTCCAGCGGCAGAGAATCGATGGAAGCAAGACGAAAACACGCAAGATCATCTTAAAACTGCGAATGAACTCGCGAGCCCTCTATGCGTCACTCGCAGTTTCGATGCTGTATATCTAAAAAAGTTCCAAAAGAAGTAGAAATACATAAACAGAGCAAGCGGTTCAGGGTTCTATCTTACTCGGATAAAGATAGAGACCTGAGGTGCCTGGCGAGAAACCGGGGCTTGTGCCGCCTGGCGGTATCGCGTCTGCATCATCCCAGCGTGGGCATGGCAGCGAAGAACGATGTTCGTTCATCGAACGCAAGACCTCTACCTCGTGCGCTGTGCTCTGCCTTGTGACGTGCTGCCCCGAGGATGGTGTTACAGATCTATAGTGCGACTGAATTTCGACGCGTCGTCATTGATGGTTCCAGAGAGCAACTGGTTGTTGTGGACTTTTACGCCGACTGGTGTGGCCCCTGCCGAATGGTGGCTCCGTTCATAGACTCGCTCGCAACGAAGTTTCACCAGGTTCTCTTTGTGAAAGTGAACGTTGATGAGGTTCAAGATGTTGCGCAGCTCTGCCGGGTGCATGCTATGCCAACTTTTCAGCTCTTTCTCAACGGGAACAAGGTGGACGAAATTGTGGGAGCGGATGTTGCAGCGCTCGAGCGTTCAGTAGCCGCTCAGGCGCAGCCAGTGGCGTTTGCTGGGCCGGGTCATACGCTGGGCACCAGAGCAACGAGTGAGGACACGAAAGCCGCCACAACGACAAACAGCACGCCGTCGGGTACACCAATAGCGCGTCCGAATGCAGTTGCCGACGGCTTGCAGACCACGACGGGATCCGCTGGTTCCGCTGGAGCCAGGGCGAGCCAGGGCGAGGGACAGCTTCCTGTATCAGCAAGCGAGACGATGCCGACCTTTGTATCCGAAAAAATACTTGAGGAGCTTCAAGCAATGGGATTTCCCCGCACTCGCGCTTTGAACGCTTGCATTGCAACTGACAATGAATCCTTGGAGAAGGCGATGGAGTGGATTTTCGCGCACGACGAGGATCCAAATATCGATAAGCTGGACCCAGCGCTGGATGTCCGAGTCACTGGCGCCGAAGATCTCCTTTCTAAATCCAAAGAGGAGAAGCAGCTTATGTTGAAACGGCTCCAAGAGGAAGCGCGGAAACGGCGAGAGGCCGAAGAGAAGAAACTCGCTATTGAACAGGAAAAGAATCGGATTCGAAGTGGGAAGGAGATAGCGGAGGCCAAGCGCAAAGCGGAAGAAGAGCGTCGTAAGCGGGACATTCGAGAACGTCTCCGTGAACAACGAGAGCAGCAAATGGAACGAGAGCGGCTCCGGAGGCTGCTTGAAGACGATCGTCAGCGTCGACTCGAGCTCCAGCGGGGTCCGACTCCGGTACGCCTCGTGGAACAGCCACCCGATCCGAACACAAACCAACCAAAGGCGGTAGAAAAATCAGAATTGGAAACCAGACCCACACGTCTGCAATTGCGGTTGCCCGACGGTACGAATGTTGAAGCGGACTTCACCAATGAAACACGCCTTCGTGATGTGGCAAATTACGTACTCAACAATTACCCGAGCTTGGGAGAGCGGATCTCGCTGATGCGTACCTATCCTAGGCGGAAATTTCTGGAGCACGAGTTGGATCAGATGACATTGCAAGATGCCGAGCTATACCCGCGCGGAGCGCTGTTCGTTCTTCGTCCGTAGCCCCGCCGACAACCTCGTGCTTCACTAGCGTTCCAGTCTAGTTTCTGTGGCGCCGGCTCTATCATGGGCGCTAAGTCTGCACCTATCGCCATATCGTTGGTTTTTAGCTGCTCATTTGGCAATGCCCACGACGGAATTCACTGAAACGCTCGCCCCCGCGCGATCCATGCAGCATCTCGTATCGCTACTCAACTACATACAAAAAAGTTTAGATTTGCAAGAATCAAGATCTATGCGAATGTTCAACGAGTTTCAGAGCGCTTCGGCTGCGAAAAGTAGCAAGTAATACAGCCGTCATGAATGCGTCTGGTCGCACCTCCGCAGTGACGCTTCCAGTGACTCACGAGCGCCTCGTTACCGCTAACGCTACTGCCAGCCCGAAGAACTAGTTTCGCATTTGCGATGCCTTGGTGCTCGCGCTCGGGTGTCGGCGTGGCACCCGCGAAACTGCATTCATTTCTCGCTGCCGGTGCGTACCCAGATATGGGGTTCTGCTCGCGCTCGCATTCTGCGATGCCGCCCGAGGGCACGTCAGCTTTGAGCGCGCGCTTACCCGGTTTGCCCATGTAAGAACGTATGGAATAGGCGCCGCTTGCGATGGGTTGAAAGTTCGTCGCTTCCAGCATAAAGCGCTTGCATGGGAATCGAAAACCAGACCGTATCGACCGCAGCAGCTTCTCAGCACCTTCTGCAATGCTTGCGGCTGCGTCCTCTTTCGCGCAGGTTGGAAATGGCCCAGAACGACTTGCATGATGATGCCGTTGACCTTGGAGTCCCGCTTGCGCAGAAGTAAAAGATACGCACAATGTTCTCGGTCGACGATGATGCATACTGGTATCGCGTTCAATACGCTGCTCTAGGCGAGTTGCCAGCAGGAAGAGGATGCGGCGCGCATCCTGCCAGGTATCTACCGGGGCAAAGGATTTCGCCGCTAGCAGACTCCGCGGACGATCACGTGGCTCCACTCGACTGGGATCATAACCCCGAGCCAGCCAGAAGAGCCATTCCGCTGTGCAGGGCTCGTATGCGGCCTGCA
Source organism: Cyanidioschyzon merolae strain 10D (assembly GCF_000091205.1). Lineage (NCBI taxonomy): Eukaryota > Rhodophyta > Bangiophyceae > Cyanidiales > Cyanidiaceae > Cyanidioschyzon > Cyanidioschyzon merolae. Next base: position 716,268 of record NC_010139.1, on the reverse strand, counting down.
GCGCTGCCATCGACAGCTGCGACAAGTCAGCGAGCGTTTCGGCCTTAAAGTTCCGCTGCAGCTCAGCTCCGAATTTGCCACCAAGCCCGCGAACCCGTGAAAGCGGAATCCTGGCGAGAATGGAGTTCGTCTCGCTCCAAGGTATGGCGGTCAGTTTGTTCGGTTTGTTCGTAGAGCTAGCGAACTTAGCGAGCATTTTGTTGCAGGCAACCCCAGCGCTGCAGGTGTATCTAAGCTCATCAAGGATAGCGTCTCGCATGCGCTGTACCAAACGGACTGCCTCGTCGAAATCATCGACCACGTCCGTAAGCTCTATGAAAGCTTCGTCAATTGAGCAGCGCTCAACGGCGTCACTAAAGCGGGAGAGAATCCCAAAAATCTTCTCGGACTCCAACCGATATCGATCTAAGCAGACGGTGTTCGCGGCTCGCACTATAGAGGCTTCCTCAGACAGGTCAAGTTCAGAGACTTGTGGTTTCCTTCCGGCAGCATCAACGGTTTCTACGTGTACAAGCACACACTCGGGGCACTTGGATTTGGCCTCCTGCGGTGTTGCACCTCGCTTGATCCCTGCTGCTCGAGCTGCGTAGCTCACAGCAAGAATGCTGTTCCACTGGACGACACAAAGCGGGACGTCCTCAGCTAAATCGAGGCGTTTCCGTTCGACCTGAGCGTAGAAGCAGTCCATATCTATATGAACCACAATACGCCGCTCAAGTTCGAGTCGTGAGCCCAAAGTATCGGTAACCGCTGCCATTGCACCTAGAAACCGAATCCAATCCGCTTTTTAACCGAGAACAACGAGTAGCGTGCTCCCTCAGTCTAGCGAACTGTGCACAAGCTTTGGCTCCTACCCAGCGCACTCGGAACGAGGCAACAACAGGTGCCTTTCAGAACCACGACCGCGAAGCAAAGGACGAACAAACGTGGATCCTTCACTTCTCTGGTCCGTTGTCTCGACAAGAAAAAGTTGAGAAAAGTATGAGCGCCTCCAGATCACGTGCGGCCTTCGCTTCGATATGCAGCGGAACCGCGGCTCCATTCAAAACTTTTCAAATGGACTTGGCACCGATGATTTTTCCGATGAGAAAACGTTTCCATGGACCATCGATACCGGATTTCGGGATGGAAGGGTAACGGTAAACGAAAAAGCGTCCATCACGATGCACCTACTTTCAAGTTCCGTTTCATAAACTTTCTTTCGGGACTAGTGGTCGTTTCATATGTTCTATCGTGCGCCGAGCCCGGAGTGAGCATGCGCAATAGAGCCTAAACCGCCGGTGCGGATGCAGGACGGAGACAGAGAAGCTTTGCCATACCAGTGGGGGCGTCTTTTCGAGCCGTGGTTCATTCAACACGGGGCCGTAGCGCATAATCAACCTGGGAGCCTCCAGCTGTGCATACAGACGCACTGCCTGCGGCAACGTGAAGCCATATACTGGGATTCCAACCCGACCAGGGCTATGCCCGGACACAGCACACCCGCTTCTAGTCTCAGAATAAATTTGGACGGGGCGAAGATGTACCTGACGAACTTGAAGAACCACGTGATCGTGAAACTCGAACGCTCCATAATACGCTCTGTCTTTGCACTCTATCGGGGCTTCTCTCGCAAAGGGATATGGACGATTATCAATGCCATTACGAACAATCGACAGTATGAAGGTGAGATCGAATTCTTCGACAAGAAGGCGTCACGCAGGAGCACAAATGAGGATTCCGTCATCCGCGCAGCTATACAAGAGCATCGTGCAGTCTTGGGGCTGGCGAATCCTGCAGAAAAGAAATCAGAGTTGAAAAAAGATAAGGAAAGATACTATCGGCTTCTCCTGCAGTATTTCGTATTCCTGGATCGAGAGCTCGAATGCAAAGCAGACATGAGGCTGAGTGAGGAAAAAAATGAAGACTGGGAGAGACGGAAGGCCGCCCTAATGGGGAAGCGCTTCAAAGCGGTTGCAATGTACAACATTGAGTCACATCTGTGACTATCGACTCCAGAGTCCTTCATGGCATCATTAAGGAGATCAGTCCTGAGTTCAATGTCAGCAGGGAGGAGTTCACCGGTTAAAACCGGGAGACGCACTGGAAGAATATCTTCGATTTCAAACGTCTGAGAGTGAGCAAGCAAAAGGTATTTGCGTGGATGTTCGAAACCGATGGGGTACCCAAGTGTGTTCATTCTCGTCGGTTGGAGGCAGATCGTCCTGTTTCATCTTCGAAATTGCCTTCAGCGGAGCATGAAGATAAGAAGAAGGCGGTTCCTATGACGCAGAAAGTGCATGAGAACGACTTTATCGTTAGCGCTGACCCCGGAATCACGAATATCATAATCATCGCTGTACCGAAGCGTGCTGAAGATGGTACTGACGGCAAATTACGTCAGAAAGACATGCGTCTGTTGAGGTTCTCGAGAGCGAGATACTACCGAGAATCGGGAATCATGAATGCAAGGAAGAAAATTGAGAGATGGAATGCAGGAGTGAAAGAGCACGTGGAAGCTTTGAGCGAGGTGACGAGCCGAGGAACGGACTTTCAAGCTTTTCTGAAATTCATGAAAGTTCGCGTTGCTCATTGGGAGGCGCTGTAGAAAGAATATACAAAGCCCCAGTGGGCACGTCTGCGTATGAACTTGTACAGTGGGAAAAAGCGCGCGTTTGCGAAAATTTTCAATTAGTTGAGCGCACTCAAAGAGGACGAGATTCAGAGGCTCGTAGTAGCATACGGAGCAGGTCGCTGGATGACCAAAAAAGGGACTAAGCCAGCTCCAACGACAAGAACGTACAAGGAGTGTGCAAAGCGTTTTGTTACGATACCGATAGATGGGATCTGAACGTCCTATACGCCTTACGAGTTGGGGGGCACACCTCAGAGGGTCGAGATGGAAAAGTGCCAGCGGAGCCCTGAGGATATAGCAAAGTACGGAGCGTTGACAGAAGAGCAAATGGAAAGGAGAGCGAAAGTTCGAGGACTACTTGCGCTGGTGAGTACAACTACCGACGGCAAGAAACGGATGGGATTAGTGAACCGAACTTTAATGCCGCTATCAATATAAGAAGATGTGCGGTGATGGAAAGAAGACCTTAAGAGTTTACAAGAGCGCATTTACTGGGGCAGCCTCTCAAGGTGGAATTATATGAGAGAAAGTTGAAGGCAGTACTAGATGGCCGGTCCAGAACGGCTGCGAGGCGTCTGCACGTCAGTTGAAGACGCTATGTCTAGGGCGTGTTCACCGCCACGACTGTGCACTGCCGGCGACGCTCAACTTTAGAACGGCGTTTTGTGTGTGTGCATGCTTGAACACATACGCGAACAGAGTATGATCTGGGAGCGGAATCTGGAAATGGAGGCCACGGATTGTGTATAAAATACGGTGCACGGATAGATGCCGCTTCGAAGCGATCGCATCCAGCACAGATGTGATGCGAAATGGCGTGCATGCTGCATTGAGATGTTGTCCGCTGGCGTCTAGCGCTTAGGCTGACAGGCACGCCCTTATAGAGGCTCTCGAACATGACAGTCTGTCTGGTAGGAGGCTCGAGGCCTCAGACTGTATGCTGGGGCTGGCGATTCAATTCTCGTGTGCTCAGTTCCATGCGATTGTTGCGTAAAGCCGCTGGCCCCGGTATCCGGTCTCGAACGGGGCATTTAGACGATAGCGTTTCAATCGATTTCGACGAATACGCATTGGTATATGGAAAAGGATCCAAAATTGTGCGGCATGCTTTCAGCGCTGTCGCTAGTTTACACTAGTACGATTCGATTTACGCTGCTCTGCTACAGAGCGACTGTGGCGACACCGCCTCATGCGCAGCCATGGGATCGACGGAGAATACCCGCTGAACAGGGCTTGACATACGCTCGCCAGTCGGTTTGGGCTCCTCTTGCCTTGGGCCAATTCGAGAGGCGCATCTGCATTTAGCCGGAATTCGCCTCCAGCTCTTTGCGCATGAGGCTCAGGTTGGCTGAAACGCGGGATTTTGGACTCGCCGGTGGCGAGTTGCCGTCCAGACGGAAATCAGCATGGCGACATTCCCAGCATGATCGGGGAAAACTTCCGACAAGCAAGCGACTGGTGCTTCACGGCGGAAAAATGTCTCCCCCATTCCTTTGCGATGTCTGGAACACGTCGGTGCTAACGCGCTGCGAAGTATGCTTCAAGGATGCGATTGCTCAATGGGAATCGAGACGGTGAGCAGTTCCGACGTAGAAGTGCTTTGTAAGGGCGGTCCACGATGGAAGCAAACGCAAACGCTGATTGCTTCGCACTCTGGATGGCTTTTTCGTGATCGGGTCGAAGAGCAGCGAAGGCAGTCGTTTTACGGAGAACAACCCGTCCAAAATTCAAGCAGAGAATGCTCGTATATAACTTACGAAACCGAAGCAGAAGAGACCCTTGTGAATGAAAAATTCGCATGCTCTCTGTAAAACAACCGGCGATGGGCCCGGCCTAACCGCTCTTGCAGCACAGAACGCTGGGCGATGTATGCCGTTCGAGTAATTGCCCAGTCATTGACCGCTGAGGCTGAACCGCGGTCCAAGAAAGTCTCAAGTGCTCTCTTCCTGGCGTTGCTTACCAAGTGACGTCTTCATACCAAGTTCAGGCCGTTATATGCATATGAAAGTATTAGGCTAGTGCGCCTATACTTCCAACTATGCACCAGCGTGGGTTGTCGTTTCATGCACGCAAGCTCAGCTCACTCGGCCCCGGAGCTCTTGGCGCACGCCGATGACGCCGGTCCAGCGGCTCTTGCACCGGAAGCACTGACTCGATGCACCACTGACGTACGAATGAAGCATGCCAAGTCAAACCTACAAATTCTGGTGGTTGGTGCGGGGGCGATCGGTTGCGAAGCGCTGAGGGCGCTTGCCTTGTGTGGTTTCCGAAACCTGGTGGTGCTCGACCGGGACACGGTCGCCGAGAGCAACCTCAACCGCCAGACGCTCTACAGCTCCGCCGACGTTGGTGCCAGCAAAGCGCTGAGAGCTGCCCAGGCAATTAAAGAGCGCTTTCCAGGCTGCACAATACGCGGATATTGGGCGAGCGCGGAACAGATGCCTGTTGCCTTCTACCGTGCGTTTGATGTCATCGTGTCGGGTGTGGATACCGTTGAGGCTCGCCGCTGGTTAAACACAGTCGTGTTCCACGTGGTACGTCCTGTTACCTCTCCCAACTGTGCAGTTCAGTCGAAATACTTGCCCGTGCTCATCGACGGGGGCCTGGAGGGTCTCGCAGGCCAAGTCCGAACGATTCGCCCGTATGAAACGCCCTGCATCGAGTGCATACTTGATCTGTTTCCAGATGAAGCAGGTCGGCAACCGCTTTGCACGATCGCCGGTACACCATTGCGGCCAGAGCACTGTATTCATTACGCACAGGCGGTTCTTTGGCCTGCACGTGACGACCAGGCGGTGCGGTCCATAGACCCGGAGAACCCGGAGCATCTTGAATGGATTTATACCAGAGCACAGGAGCGTGCTGCAGCGTTCGGTATCGAAGGTGTGACCACGGCTCTCGTGAAAGCTGTCCTGCACCGCAGTGTGCCGGCATTGGCGACAACGAGTGCAGTTACCGGTGCCGCCTGTGCACTCGCAGTGACGAGGCTCGTATGGGGCGGCTCTCATGCACAGTGCCCCTGGACAAGTTTTCATGGAAGCGATGGCCTCTACATCGACTCGATTTTCATCGAGAGACGACTATCGTGTCCTGTATGTGGTCCAGGTTCCGCTGTTGCCATAAGCGTATCGAAAAACATGCTTGTCAAGGAGCTCATAGAACTCCTAGAAAGGCATCCTGTGCTCCACTGTCGCAGTCCCACAATTGTCTGGGATTATCGACCCGTATACATGAGCGTACCTCAAAGCCTCAAAGCAGCAACAAGCCCGAATCTCGAGCGGCCGTTGAGCGATATCTTCATTTCTGACAGTCATCCGAAAGTTCCCGATCAAGTCGTGCTATCCGTAACAGATACCGACACTCGAACCTGCAAGACGTTGCATTTGTTTCTCACCTAACGAGCTGATGCGTCGTGAGAGCGCAAGGCGAGCGCCTGAATCTCCATTCGAGAGCAGCATCGACCACTACGCCCGAAAACAAAGCATGCGAGTGCGTCCCCCGCAACGCGTTGCGTCATGATGCCCTGCTCCCGCACGGCGTCCCTACGACCACCACAGTAATGGTGTGCAGCGAGACAACTGAAACCCAGTGCGACGGAATCGGTTCCGGACTTATTCCAAAAACACTTTTTGGTTGTAGGACTTCTGCCTCAAAAAAGAGCCAAGGTGCATAGAAGATTTTTGGCGCAAGACGCTGGCGCTGCCCACGACAGTGCAACGTTCGTTTCTGACGGTTTAAGCGGTGCCTGGCTCTGTTCATATAGATCACCAGTGATGTCTCTTATTCACTGGTGTGAAACGTTCGAGTCGCGCTTGACCGAAGCGCCGTCGTTTCAGGGCGTCGCAGCACGTGCCGGCGTGCACGTGCGTGTGCGAACTGTAAGCAAGCGTTCACGGCGGAAGCGCCGCCTTTTACAAGCTCTCTTTCCTGGCGTACGATAACGGGAGAATGCTCTATGCAGTTCAGTGTGTTATCCAGAGACCTAGCAGTTTTCATGTAGAGAGCCTACACCTTGCCCCATCGATGGCGCAGATGCAACTGGACTAGATGCGTCGCTGGTGCGGCTTTCCCGAAGACGCGTACACGATGCACAGTCGAAATCAAGAAACTTGAGCGAAAAGTGTTTGGGGTGCAATCGCTCCCTGCGATGTTTGCATACAAAATGACGAGCTGCATCTACCCGCTTGGGCGCGCTCTCGCACAGAATATGTGCGACACCATCGGTGCACTCGGAGAGGAGCATCAGCTTGGCGGCTCTGCGTGCAAGCGGCAACGACAGAGTCGCCCAAATGCCGATCAAAATTCCACACTTTGGGATCGCCGATTCGATTCGACAATCCTAAACCATTAAAGAACTGATGGCGTCAGCCGAGTAAGATGCCCATTGGATGGTCTATTGCCCTGTGCAATCTTCCTGCTGCTGGGTCTGCTCGTGTCTGTCCTATTTGCGAGTGTCCCCGGGAGTTGGCAACGTGTACGGGACGGCACGACGAGTCGCTGCCCGCTAACTGGGGAAGTGCATCTTCGAAAAGCGGCCACGCGCACAAGGCCGCTCGACGACGAGGCCCAATCGACAGCATCAGGAAGTGTTCTCAACGTTGCTCTCTTTCAAGCTAAGCAGTCTATCGCGCGATTCCTGGTCCAGACAATCGATCAGCGCCAGGCCTGGCTCGTTGGTAGCGAGACGATGGATGACTCGCATTTCAGTTTTGGCGTTCTCGACCTCGCGCAGAAACAGTTCTGAGCTGATAACAAAGGCTCCGCTCGCACGAACAAGACTCTGCACTATACTATCACCAGTTGCTGCCCAAACTTCCATGTTGTGGTCTCGAGCAGCCCCGCGCACGCGTGAGATAATATATGAGTCAGCACTCTTGCAGGCTGGATAGATTATTTCAACCGACTCTGTTGACGCCTCCTCGCCTTTGGCAGACTTTCTCGCTCGAGACTGATGCTGGGTTCCAGATGCAGCCTTCGCGTTCACATCCGGATGTATCAGGGCTGTTGTGATCTTTTCGGTGGTATCCTTCGTACGCGGGTAACCATCCTGTGGATTCGTGGTCGCATCGAACACGATGCTAAAGTGCCATCCGCGAATTGCCGACAAATTCGTTACGTCTTCGATAAGTAGTCGGCGGGCAGTCTCGAGGTCACCATCCCGAACGTATGCATTGAGCTCTGGCGCGGCGCCGATAACGTTATAGCCGTCAACGATAAACCATTTTTGTCGCGCCCGCTCTTTCGTAGCGTTCACCTTGGGCAGTCCTTCGCTTGCAGCGACTTCAGGCTTCTGAGCTTCTAGCGACTCAGCGGTTTCAGTTTCCTCCTGGTTGTCCTCTTCGGGCGGAGTTCGGACCAAACGCCGGCGGTAGGAGGTTCGCGCGGGCGCTGCAGACGCCGCAGCACCAGCGGCTCGCTTTTCCTGGGCCGCTCGTTCTCGCAGCAACAGCAGCTGCTGCTTCAGAGACATTTTACGACTAAACCTGCGGTTGGGGGAAGCATCTTCCCCTGCCTCATTATCTCCGCCCTGTCCCGATGTGCCAGCCTTTTGCTTTCGTTTTCGCGCCCACGTCGTCTCTAAGACGTGAAGAGGCCGAGTTCGCACACACCGCAAACTACAGCGACCTGACCCAACGAGCTCTCTACTATGGCTAAGCATGGTCCAACTCGGTAACGTCAAATAAACAAAGGAAAATGTCCTCGAGTGCCGCTGACCAATCATGTTCCAGAAAAGTTTATCGAAGCCTGTCCAATGCTAAGAGGCTCAACGCCATAACTAGAAAGATGACGGTCAAGACGATGTGCCACGAGTGATCGGCGCCGCGCATCCGATCCAGCTCTCGATTCGCGCGTTCCGCAAACTCCGTAGAGCGGAACGCATCCTCGAGTAGGCTTTCAACGACGTGATCCTGTTGGGCTACCTGCACGCTGAAGTCATGCAAGAGCTCAGAGACTTGTATTAAATTCCGTTCAACATCTCGCACGATTCGGTCCCGTTCGGTGAGTTCCTGCTCCCACGTGAAAATTGGAGGCTGCATTAACAGCATCGCCTGTGCACCACGGGCCTCGGCTGGGATGCCTTCCGGCTCGCTGGGCTCACGTGGTGTCTCCTCCTGGAATTTCTTTTCGAGAGAAACATTTGAGGCAGCGATTTCTCTTAACGGAATGGATGCGTGATTGCATGCGTGGACGCTTTCACTGCTCGTGCCACGTTGAGCGTGTTTCGTAATGCAGGGGTGGCTTTTGGCGCTGCACTTGCGCTCGCTGCTCGTGCTGAGGAGCGTACGCAGGTACTGGTTGAGCGTCTCGATCTGGCTAGAGAGAGTCTCTACCACTACGAGACGGTGCTGGACGCGCTGCGCCGAATGATGGCTGCCCCGAGGCCACTCGGCCAGATCTCGTAGAGCAACCAAGTTCGCGAGAAGTCCCTGGAGTAGTTTTGTGCAGGAAGCCTCAAACTCGACACGCTGCTTCGGCGAATAGTCGTAGTTGCGAGCGTCAAGAAGCCAGCCAGTGTTTGCGTGTAACAAGAGCGCAAAGTGTCTCAGGTTCTCGAGCAGCTGCTCAGAGAGCAAGCGGAAGGCCTCGCCAGTCCCGCTCTTGAAGCGAACCTTTGGTGAGAGCTGTTTGTCAGCTTGTGCACCTCCAATTTTGGAAAAACGAGTGTCTCGCTCGCGGCAAAGTGCTCGAAGCTCTGCTGTTCGGTCCACCGCCATGCCACCCGGAGGCCAGCAGCACCTGTACCGGTGCACGAAAGGGATCACAGCTGTGTTGGAAACAAGTTGCAGACTCTAACCAGAACACCTGAGAAAGACTTGAATCTTTGAACGCAGGCAGACGCGTTTCCACGCCACCTTGTTATTCGCAGAGGGTTCGCACTGCCGCCAAGGGCACTACACCAACGTTGTGGTGTATTCTTCCAACTCACATCTGTTCCATCCCGCAGCGGTGTATACTAGGAGAAGGACTTCAGAATGGAATGTACTGTATATATCGTAGACCAATTGAATGTAGGATATATTCTTTACTGAACTGTGCAAGGAGGGCTGCATCCCCTTTTCGGGTCAGTCATTCCACAGTACTCTGATGGATGAGGAACGCAAAAGAAACCAAGAACATGCAATCCGCGCCATAAACCTATATTCTTAAAAACTTCTTGAGGAAAATCTTAGGATACGACGCGTTGATTACCGTACGGGAAGCAAAAGCGGCGATAGCAGCCTCCAGGGGCGTCTCTTTTCCCACCAGTTCACTCGTTTGAACTTGAAAAAGCTGGATACAGCCGCGAAAAAAGAGTTCTAGTCCACACACGGCCATCTTCCACCGTTATCGCAACGACAACGTTCCTGGAACCTCGCAATCAGTCTGAGGCACAGGAACACCGGTTTCTTTTCTCAGACGGTGGGACTTCTTCCGGACGAAACGGTCGGATGGTATACGGGTGTTCGCACAGAGGGCGCGCGCTCGACAACTCCTGGCACTGGTGCGCTGAACCAGCGGCAAGAAAAGTATGGAGTTGGTGAACCTAGACTTTGACGCTGCTATCAATATCAGGAGATGTGTGGTGCTAAAGATGAGACCCTAGGATCTGACACAAGAGAATTTCTTGAGGCAGCGCCCTGAGGGTCAAAGTAGACGGGGAGAGGCTGAAGCCGATGGCAGGGGCCACTTAAAAAGGTTTGGAGGCGTCTGCACAAGTGCATTCATTTCCCCTCCATAGTCGTAGAAAGTTTTTATGTGTCAATATCCGTATCATAACAAAAAAGAACACTGACCTACCTGCTCTGTTTACATTTCGATTCTCCCTGGACTTTCTCTACATGTACAGACTCGACATCCTAAATGTAGCAATGGGCGCGTATGGATTCATGACCAGGTTTTGGATGCTCGGTTGTCGCTTCGGAGCGGCTCCGCAAACCTTTTGTCGCTAGCGCTCGTTGCATCACGAGAATCAAGACGATGGTTCGCGACGCCCTCGAGCACGGCATCGTATAGGAACCGACATCACGAGCCAGCTCATACGAACCAGCCTCCGCTCTTCCCCGTCCTTACGTGTGGAAAGCTCAAATCACGCGTGCTTCACATATCTCATCTTTGTGTTTCGGGACGACTGGAGGGCGCAGCGTTCTGCACAGCTGGGTTGACAAGGAGAAATGCGACGCCGCTTGTTGTCAGCCTCTCCACGGGCTCGCGCCGAGAGCTCCCTGCACTCGTCACCTTACAAGGTCGATCCCGTCCAACAGATAAAGCGTCCTCGCTTTGGCGCCATCGACGAAACGGCATTCAATAGCAGCCGCGTGCAGCCACCCTGGGCGGGGGCCCGCCAAGGCTCCCATCTCTTCTGCTTGCACGGAAAACGGTCTTGGACTCGAACCTGAGTCGTGGCAGTGGTCTGTCAGAGCCGAGACTCCGGCAGCGCTTTGAACAACCGCAGCGCAGCGGAGTCGGTATCGCTCGACGCGATCGCCAGCCTGGCCCTTCCTTCCCGCACTGGTTTTCTTCCATGGACACCATCGGTTGCACAAAACCGCCTCTTTGCCGGAAGCAGCGGAGAACGGTGGAGGAGTCTTGTGATACATTCGAACGTCTTCTCCTCGGGGCAAACCGATTTGGAACGTCACCAAGGCCGTGACGCGTATCACCTGGTGAGTTCTCGAACAAGGCAGCGTGCGATTGCGCGTGCAGCGGCCAACGCACATGTCGAGGAGAAAGTTCAGACAAAGTCCCTGATCACGGAGTACGGCACCGGGTGCGAAAACGTCGCATAGCATCGAGAAGAGCCTTCTGTACATGTCATGGTTGTGTGCCGCGCGACGAGGCGAGTCTCCGTACGCAAATGTGCGGCGTTCGGAGCTGGAGGAGGTATCGCGGACGCTGGGGAACACCTACCCATAGTAACGTGTCGCCGCTGCGAGAGGTGCGCCGAGGCCGAGGGCCAAGACGATCCTTGGGGCAAGCGGAGCGTCCATGGCAACCTCAGCGTGTGCATGGAATACGTTGACAACCGCTGCGAGCAGCGGAATCGGGGCTTGCAAGCTGCGACGAACATCCTCAGCTGCTGGTAACGAAACATGAGGGCATTGAGGGACGGACGTGCTTATGAGCGTAAAGAAGAGAGAAAGAATCAAGCAGTCGCTGCAAGATCATGCGAGGACTAGTGGTCATGATAGTCGGAAACGACCCGAACATTGACTTTGTATGTCGAGCAAGCTTGGCGGAAACAGTTCCATTATAGTCGCACATGGGATATCCAACACATACCATGTCCAGAATATCCCATTTCAAATTCAGGGCGTGCGTCTCATTCACGATGGGCGTCGTAAGATGCACGTTTAATACGGTCTCCACGGTGCGGACTCGTGAATGCCTTATCAAGCAGGTGAACGTCAATGCTTCGTGCCTGTGGGTTGTAAATGCTTCACATGGACGCAGACGTACAAAAGCAATTTGCGAACGCTGTGCACCTCTGGGCGTGTACCGGGAACTATGCGACGAAGGGGGCTCGCCGCGCTGCAGCTTGTAAGGCAAAAGGAGAGGCACCGCGGGGGCTCACTTGGACGATCTAGCTCCGGTGAAAATAGCAAACATACAGCACCGAATGAAAAGACACTAGGGGGAGAATTCAAAGATGAACTCAGTTCCTCAGAGCGCCAAGTGACCAGCTGGGATCGTCAGCGCACCGCGATCTCTGTGGCAGCAGGTCTGCTTGTTGGCCTCATTTTTTTCGGAACGAAGGGCACTGATCGAGGAATGGAATACGTGGCAGCATATGTTGTCGAACAAAGTCTATCAGTCGACAATCTGTTCGTATTTCTACTCTTGTTTCGTTTCTTCCGTGTACCGAAAAACCTGCAGGAGAAAGTTCTAAGCTATGGAATTCTCGGAGCGGCCGTGTTTCGAGCGATATTCGTGTTCACAGGTGTTGCGCTGATGGAGCGTTTTCGGACAATCAGTCTCGTTTTTGCTGCAATTTTGCTCATTTCTTCGGGACGTATGCTCTGGTCCAGCTTCCAGGACTCCGAGGCCGACGATGAATCTAACGAGGAGGGCATTCGCGAGAATTTCATCGTCCGCGCAGTGACCGCACTGCTTCCAGTTTCAGACGACTACGATGGTGATCGATTTTTTACTAGTTTGAAGAATGGTGCCACCACTGCGACACCGCTCTTGCTGGTTCTGGTCTGCGTTGAGCTAACGGATGTCATATTCGCCCTGGACTCGGTACCTGCGTGCCTGGGTATCTCACGGGATCCGCTTGTTGTGTATGTTTCGAATTTGATGGCGATTGTGGGCCTGAGAAGCTGGTACTTTGTGATACAGGAAGCCATCCGCAATTTCCGATACATTGAACAGACCCTAGCTGTGGTACTGGGTTTCATTGGGTCCAAACTAGCCTTGGGATACTTTGGGTACGAGGCTAGCACGACAATCTCGCTGTCCGTGATTCTGGGAACCCTTGCAGTCGGATACTCTGCGGGTTTTGTTTTCTCAGGAACAAATGAAAAATCATGAGGGCTCATGGTGAAGCAACGTCGTTCTGTCTCAGGAGCATGGCTTAGAACAGGGCACGCGAACGCGAGTCGCGCTACTGACATGAGTCGGGCGCGAGCAGCTAGCGTTTGTCGGTGCTGCGCGACCCAAGGATTTCGTGGAGCGTTTTGCGTTATGTTCGTTCCTCGTAGTGCTGCATTTTGCTTGTGTGCTAGGTTTCATATAGATGAAGTACTAACGATCGGCGCACACCAGTGACTTGAATGCAGCAACGGTTGCTGAGGATTCCAGCGTGAGAGTAACGCACTGGACTACTCATAGCGTTCCTACGATCTGCTTGGGAAAAGAAGAGCTGCGCCTCGATGACATGAACGAATGCGGCCAATAGAACGCAGTGTTCATCAGCGGCATCGTTTCGAGACAGCGCTGGTTTCTGCGAATGTCGTACCGAGTGGAACCGCTTCCAAATCGACGTGCTTTCCCTTTCCCAGCAAGGCCGCTTCGGGCAAGTAACTGATCATGGTTGCGAAATGTTTTAACTTTTTCATTTGTATCATTGAAGCATTTCCGAGACTTCGTGGTCCTTAAAACAGAGCTCGAGTCTGCTCGAAGGTACCGCTGGGTGTTCAGCGAACCCGCCGTACGAGCAAACTACACGCGTGCCTGTTGGGAGGGAAGGGCACGCGTGCTCGCCACTCATCAATGCCCGCTGCACCGAACCAAGGAATCGCTGGTCGACGCCTCGCCAGGGACCATGGCGCTTTTGATGAAGATTCGGGATGAAATTGGACAGCATTTGTGCGATACTAGCTCGAAACTCGTCGAGGAGGATACAGTGCTTTCGCGAGCGGGACAAAATGCCAACCTGGCGCCACGCATAATCGTATCCTGCATTCCGAAACCGAGTAGTTCGCCGATCGCGGGTTCAGACCTGCAAGGAAAGATAATAGGCGGGCCTCAGCACACCCTAGGTGCCAAGTTCTGGGATGAGATGCATGTACTGATGGTTTCCAGCGTGCCTGAACGTTTGGTCTCTGAGTCTTTCTGGAAACGCCGCCAATATCCGTATCATAACAAAAAAGAACACTGACCTACCTGCTCTGTTTACATTTCGATTCTCCCTGGACTTTCTCTACATGTACAGACTCGACATCCTAAATGTAGCAATGGGCGCGTATGGATTCATGACCAGGTTTTGGATGCTCGGTTGTCGCTTCGGAGCGGCTCCGCCAACCTTTTGTCGCTAGTGCTCGTTGCATCACGAGAATCAAGACGATGGTTCGCGACGCCCTCGAGCACGGCATCGTATAGGAACCGACATCACGAGCCAGCTCATACGAACCAGCTTCCACTCTTCTCCGTCCTTACGTATGGAAAGCTCAAATCACGCGTGCTTCACATATCTCATCTTTGTGTTTCGGGACGACTGGAGGGCGCAGCGTTCTGCACAGCTGGGTTGACAAGGAGAAATGCGACGCCGCTTGTTGTCAGCCTCTCCACGGGCTCGCGCCGAGAGCTCCCTGCACTCGTCACCTTACAAGGTCGATCCCGTCCAACAGATAAAGCGTCCTCGCTTTGGCGCCATCGACGAAACGGCATTCAATAGCAGCCGCGTGCAGCCACCCTGGGCGGGGGCCCGCCAAGGCTCCCATCTCTTCTGCTTGCACGGAAAACGGTCTTGGACTCGAACCTGAGTCGTGGCAGTGGTCTGTCAGAGCCGAGACTCCGGCAGCGCTTTGAACAACCGCAGCGCAGCGGAGTCGGTATCGCTCGACGCGATCGCCAGCCTGGCCCTTCCTTCCCGCACTGGTTTTCTTCCATGGACACCATCGGTTGCACAAAACCGCCTCTTTGCCGGAAGCAGCGGAGAACGGTGGAGGAGTCTTGTGATACATTCGAACGTCTTCTCCTCGGGGCAAACCGATTTGGAACGTCACCAAGGCCGTGACGCGTATCACCTGGTGAGTTCTCGAACAAGGCAGCGTGCGATTGCGCGTGCAGCGGCCAACGCACATGTCGAGGAGAAAGTTCAGACAAAGTCCCTGATCACGGAGTACGGCACCGGGTGCGAAAACGTCGCATAGCATCGAGAAGAGCCTTCTGTACATGTCATGGTTGTGTGCCGCGCGACGAGGCGAGTCTCCGTACGCAAATGTGCGGCGTTCGGAGCTGGAGGAGGTATCGCGGACGCTGGGGAACACCTACCCATAGTAACGTGTCGCCGCTGCGAGAGGTGCGCCGAGGCCGAGGGCCAAGACGATCCTTGGGGCAAGCGGAGCGTCCATGGCAACCTCAGCGTGTGCATGGAATACGTTGACAACCGCTGCGAGCAGCGGAATCGGGGCTTGCAAGCTGCGACGAACATCCTCAGCTGCTGGTAACGAAACATGAGGGCATTGAGGGACGGACGTGCTTATGAGCGTAAAGAAGAGAGAAAGAATCAAGCAGTCGCTGCAAGATCATGCGAGGACTAGTGGTCATGATAGTCGGAAACGACCCGAACATTGACTTTGTATGTCGAGCAAGCTTGGCGGAAACAGTTCCATTATTGTCGCACGTTGGTGGAATTCGCCGCGGTATGCTGAAGGAGGCTGCATCTTTACTTACCTGTAAGTGTTGCAAGTATGGGGCTGAGGTGCGACAGCGGCACGATAGACGTGGCTATATGTGCCTCGCTTGGCGGGATTCCTTCTCGAACCTGTGGTACGTCGCGTACGCCTACCACATCGCGTCCCAGAAGTCGATCTAGGTATGAGCCTGTAGCGAGAAGTGCAAGTCGCTTCGCCTGGCTCATGCAGTTACCTTGATGCATCCGAGGAGAACCGTTGGCGAGCACTCGATATCACTCTGACACTCCCCGAGCGCTGTCTAACGCCAATGCACTGACGCCGCGCCTGTACAACAGAGCCGGCTTTCACGAGGGAGGCCACCACCAAAGCGCGCTATTCAGTGACCATGCTGCAACAAGCAGCCTATAATTTGCGTCTTGCGTCTCGCAACAGAGCGCTGTACCTTAAACCGGAGCACATACTTGTTTGATATTTCGAGCAGAGTTTGTCAGTGCGCGCTAATGCAAATTATAGCGCTCTCTGCTCTGGCGACGAGCAGCAGACAACATCAAAGCGTGAACCGCTTTCGCTTTCCTGCCAATCGCTGCATTTTACGACAGTTCACGCTGAACCTTACAATTCTTTGTGCAAGAAAGGTTCGGAAAGCCTTCGCGGAGGCATGGTGAAGCTAGCGCTCCGCATACGACTGTTGGGTCCTTAACTCGGTGTCTAATTTACACGCAGATACCCCAGCTTCCACCGCACTAGGACTGCGCGAGGAAACGTAACCTTATTGCTGGACACTACGCTCTTACGTGGAAAGGTTTAACCACACAAACCTGTGCACAACAGCGAAGCTAAACGGCTACTTCTCTCTCGAAGCCAAGCAAATGCGATCCTGCTTCTAATGCCAATGCACCACTCTCCAGGCTCTGGCGTTGGAGAACTATCTCAGAAGCTCCGTTTGCATACTATTCGAAGATCATTGGACGCGTGGTGCAGAGACTGTCGATAAATCGACTTCAGGTCAAATGCACGTTACATTTCCAGGTGCAAAGATATAGTTTACGAACTGATCACGCGTGCTGGGCTGGCCCCTGGGTATCCGCGCTGCATGCTTAACCGCACCGGGCCTACGTCGGCGCTCGTCGCGAAGCGATGGATGCCGTCGATATTGTTCACGCAAGGCGTCTGGAAAGCGCGGACCGGTGCCTCGCTGACATTCGTTTCCCCAGTGGCCCGTAATGAGGGCTCCTGCTTTCGTTGCTGGGTCGTGTTGGCGCTTGGGCAGTAACGCTGATCACCTGTCTGGGTGCACTTGGATACGAGTCCCTACTTTATGCAATCTTCCGATTCAGCAGTATCTGCCCGGAAGCTCATCGGTGATACTTTCATATTTGATGCTTGGTGTCACCTCGGCAGAGTTGTTCGCTCCAATATAATGTACAAGAAGACCAACCTCCAACCGCATTCATGCGAGTGCCTTGCGTACCAATCACTCGTCTGCTCTCCTATAGTTATCGCTCAGCACTGAAACTCACAGCCAACTCCTGAGCGACAGCTCGAACGTGTTTCGCTTTCGCCTTCTGTAACGAGAGCCTCCATGCCTTATCAGTTCCGAATAACCAGTCCATGTGGATAAACATTGAAGCATAATTGCCAGAATAAGTCTTATGGTGATGGTCGTGCTGACGCGCACCGCCGTACAGCGGAAACCATCGATTCAGCGACCATGGAAGATCGTACCCAGAGTGGCAGTCTACCGTCTGCCAGCAACGCACCATTAGATAGCCCCATAGCGTGAGCAGGTGCGGGCCTATAATGAGCGGTCCGGCGACAGTGGACATACCGAGGAATATAACTTCGATGGGATGGGCGAATTCCGCGACCGCACCGAACGGTGCTGTGTACTGGTGATGAATAGCATGAATGTATCGATAAAGCCAAGGAGTATGTAACGCGCGATGACCCCAGTAGAAGCACATATCCTCAACAAAGAGGCAAAAGAGAATCTGCACGATAAACTCCCTTAGAGACGGCAGCGGCAAACCGTGCGTTGTGCCGAGCTTCTCGAACAATGGGTGCGTTACCAGAATCAGCGGCAACACAAGGAACACGTGGTTCGCAGCTACGTACAATACACAGCGCCAAAACTTCTGCGCGTCTTCTTTCGGTAGCTTCTGTGACTGTTTGCTTGAGCTAGAATACCCGTAAGTATTTTCCTGCAACTTCCAGCGGCGGAAAAACTTGCTTCTGTCCATGAGCGCGTACGGCAGGTACACGCCCCAGTACGCAAACTCATGAATCGCGAACGTAAAGAGAGTGTGAAGCGTGAACGGCGAGAAAGACGTCGTAAAGTGGAGCCAAAATCGTTCAAACCATGCGTAGAGCCACATTGATTCACTTCAAACTGTTCAAGAAGGCAACTAGGGAAACTCAGCGATGCAGAAGCGACACACGTTTTCCAAATTGCGGCCACTCAGAGCGTAGTATGCGCGCATTCGCTGTCCACCGCTCGACGGGGAATCGAGCGCAGGGAAAGCTTGGGCCAAAACTGGACAATACTTGTTCGTGCCTTTCACCAATGCGGACTCGATCCGCACTGATGCTGAAACGGCCTTCGCAGCGAGGCGCGAAGAGCGAACGTCTTTCGGGCATCCCTAAGACATGATTGTAGCCTATTATGTCGACGTGCAACGAACGCGACAGGGCGTCCGGCGTCGCCAGCAGCATCCAGTGTAGCTTCGACATCCAGAGAACCTGTGTCGTTGGGTAAAACCCGTATAAGGAATACGAAGATGTGTCTCCGGCGCCTGAAAGTTATCATATTTGGAGAAGAAGTGGGGTATTATTTTGGCCAACTTCCGACAACAGTCGTATATCCAGTGGTATCCAATAAAATGCATCCACCTGGCACAACGAAACAACGCACTGTCAAGGCGAAGTGGCATTCTGCGTGCCATCCTTTCCTCAACACGGGACACTTTTGCAGCTGGCGGGCATTCCGACCACGGTTTGCCAAAAGACCAGTTCCCGGAATTGTTCTTAAATAGCCCTGTATTCTTTCGGTGCTGGTCTGATGAAAATCCTGCTCGACTTTGTTCCGACGACGTTAAAACAAGCGACGCACTCGCAAGCGTGCACCTTGGCAGGAGGTGCAGCAGAAGGCAACCGTCCTCGCGTGCGAGGAGGACGTTGAAAGTGTGGAAAAAGCTACAACTGGCTTGTCATTTTATTGCCACTCGAAATGCTACGCATTTATGAGGCAAATAGTTTAACGCCGGAATCTACGGTCCCGGAGTAGACCCAGAAGGCACAGATGAGCGTGCTTTCGCAACTGGAAGCACTGGTCCCAGTCCGGAAGCTTCGAGCAGCGCATTCGGCGATATCGGGATCACTGTCCGCACAGAAGTGCGAGAAGCATCGGCGACGCTGCCCGCCTTTGTGCTGCGCGGAAGCATTCACGGAAATGGTTACGTTCATGCTGCGATAAATAGAGCAATATAGACCCATTGGATGCCCTTATGGCTCACCAGTTTCCTGGGAAAATCATACCGGGCGCATAGATGCTGTGCTCCAGCCTTGTCGGATTGTTGACCACGACATACCAAAGCCCTGCTCCAGAGGAAGTTCAACCCTCTCTCCTTGCTGCTGATTTCTTCCGGTGCGAGCTGTTCATCACTACAGATTGATGTCCAAGCTGTGTACTAAGCAACTCGCTCGAAAGCTCGTTCAACAGCAAGCCTCTGGACGCTCCGGATGCAGGAGACATTGCGGTATATTGATTGAGGCGCTCAAGTCCTATTTTAGAAAGTGCATGAACGAATTCTTGATGGTACGGTCACGTCGGAGGAAGCCTCTCATTGTCGATTGCTTCGGCATCCGGCGTTCGGTCTTCTTACCATGCACCATCTCGTGCGTCTTACTGCTGATCGTCACCTGCTTCTATACCTCGTTTACTCTGTACCCGAATCCCAACCCGTGATGCGCACATGTCGCCCCGAACGCTTCGACAGGAATCGTACAGAACCGATTGATGCAATTGTTTTACGCGCTCGTCAAAAGGAGCAGGAGTACAGAATATGAACGTTACAGCACTTCCAGCGCCACATTCTACAACTACACGACACAGCGGACTGGTAACCACAATTCCAAACGATTGAACACGTTGGTGAACGCACGCTTCTTGCTTCCATTGAACGCGAAGTGTTGCTGACCCCAGCGCACTCTCACGTGCGCCCTCCAGAGTCGTCCGCATCAACCGTTGGGACGCACACGCACGCTCTTGATGAAGCGTGCAAATCATCTTGTTCTGTTCAATAAGGTACTCGGAGCGTCATGATTGGTACTGGTGCCTTCAATCCGTCCGTTGGTGTGCCTCCTCGTGCCTGCCATGCATGACTTCCGGTGATAGCGAGCCCTCAAAATACTTGGCCAGCTTCATCTGCATATCGTTCAAAACTCTCGCTCCGTCCTCTTGGTTTAGAAGTACGTCGACAGCCACACTGTTCGTTAATCCGGGATCCAAACTCATCAAGAGATTTTTCTCTCTATCGACCTCAAAAGTTTGGGAACGATACTCGTTTCTCGGTTAAGGTATAAGTTTCTCAAACTGCACGAAGAATGATATTCCGCGGGCCTCAAGCGTACCTATAAACTTCACTCCATTTCATCCCAGTGAACGAGATATCTTGATCGAACAAGTCAATGCCCATTGCAGCGTTTTCCGAATGCTTCGCACGTGCGCGCAGAGACCATATGTAGCACACTAAGGAGGCCATACAATCCAATAGTGTCTAAGGCGATATAATCCGTCCTGATCTGGTCTACGGGCACTACATCCAATAGAGGCTTGAGACAGCGATGGCGCTCGGACTCTGGGAGGGATTCTGCTCTGCACTCGAGGGCGCTGCTGAGGATTGTCGCGCCAGATGGAGGAAAAGAAGACATCACTTTGCAACCATTCTTTGGTTATGACGAACGTCTGTTCGAGACCTAGAGCAACAAGATTGACTGGTACGAAGTGAAGCACGTCTCGTTCTGGGTTCAACATTGCTTCCGGACTTGCTGCCATTCCGATCTCTTCCGTTATCTCCACCTCATTGCTTGCCTCCATCGACACCCGAAGAACTTCTTCGATCAGTCTCCAGTTTTCTGGGTAGGTAAGGTGAAGTTGCAACAGTTACAATGCCTAAAGGGGCGCCTCATGAAGCGCTCTAGGCAGATCCGCGTATGGGTTTTGAGACTGGTCTGGCATGCTTTTGAAATTGCGCTGTAGATGTCGCTCTCGCCAACGTGGCTCGCCGTCTTGTCGAGGTATTTCGGGAAGCCTGTGTGTAATCTCCTATCATGCGATCAGGCCGTATTGAACCCTTTGTCCCAGGCATCAGCTGTATTGTCGCTCCAGGGTACGATCGAAATTTCCAGAGAAATGTGGACGGCTGGTAACACTGCATCCGGAACTCTCGCAAACAGCAAGTTGATAAAATGCGCCAAGAAGATGAGAACTGGGCGAGAATTTCTCTTTGAAAAACCCACGCGATCCTTAATGGGGTTCTCCAACATACTTTCCGCATATTCTCACCGCTGTGTTTTCGTAAGGAGGCATTGACAATGATTTTAGACTGATGCTTCCGCTCCTAGAGATTCCGCTTCCGTTCCATGTTCGTCCTCTTTTCATAAGGGACTTTCTCTCCTATTTCATTTGGTATCTTCTGTTTCTCTTTTAGTAGGCACATTCGCATGGATGTTTTCTTTATATAATGCACACGTTGTTGCATCGGAAACTGGACATAATGGGTGAACAATGGGAATGAAAATCCTCGAGCCGTACATACATAGACTATTCCATAAGAGCGTCTTGGTTACTTATTCGGCTATGGTCACGCCCTTGTACCGAGATGCAATTTGCCGCTCCATCCCGTGCACAAACAGGGAGGCACTAGGGCATTTCAAAACGTGTTTAGGTAAAGAAAGTCTCGTTGAACAACTTATTACCGAAGAACAGCGTCAAGACGCCAACGGCTCTTTCATGGAAGCGTGTAACAAAATTTGCGTGTGACAACAGAGAAGACGACTTCGAATGGATTGAACCAGGGGTAGTACGCTGGCACAAAGTGCAGCTGAAAGCTTGTCTCAGCCGCATACTCCGTGACCGCTTTTGAATAATCAGAGCGATATCGTCTGACAGCAGGACAAAAAATGGGATTTAGAAGCTACAAAGTGCTCTTTCGACGGCTGTTTTTTTGAACGACTCTGTCCGTCTGGCGATGTTTTCGTTGGCAAATCGACAGCATCGGCGCTGCGGCTGCAGTCTTCGTAATTCTCGCATATCTGTTCTTTATCAATACCCGTTTACTTCCCTTTGAGTATCCGTATGCGCTTCTACGATTTCCCTCGCATGACCTCCCATCAAGTAAGACGAACGTGCTTCCCTTTAAAGAAAAGCGTACGCTTTTTACAACGAAATCCGTAGCGCAACGCTCAACGCGCAGCGGTCTCCCATCGATGCAAGCTTTGCCCCTGGCCGATCCGTGTCTCTTTCTCACCGCTCATGTCAAAGATGGGGAATCTTCGCATCCTGTGGCCTCTTTGGTGGTAACTCTTAGAGAACCTATAGTGGGAAATGCGCTGACGAGAAGGCACTGGTGTAGACAGAGTTTGATAAGTTCAGGTTTAAGTACACAACGTCCATCATTAAGACAACGAGACAGGTAGTTCATTCACTTGATCACTGTAGGGTAACTGATTTCTACGAGCAAAGCCACATGTTCGCAATCTAGTACGGACAGCATCAAGTTCCTTCATAGTCTGTCCCCAATTTGCGAGATTTATTCCTTTGGCTCGTGATTCCGAGGCAGAACAAAAAAAGCGTATCTGCTGGCAAAGGTATGCCAGAAGACACCGCCCCGATAGCAAGACGCTTCTACGCATCCACGCGTTCGCTGAATGATTCACACGCACACATGAGAAGAAAACGTTTGCAGAAGCACGTGGAGCACGGTGCCGGAGCATCAAGCTTGCGCTTTTACAGCAGCCGCATATGCAGCCCCGCGCACCACACGCGCCGCCACCCGCAGCATCATCGCCGTCCCGGTGTTGATCAGCGGGCGGGGACGAATATAAGTTAAACATTTGTATACTGTACTCCTGTCACCGAACTTTATTCCCTGGCAAGATGAACGCACAAATACGAAACATAGCGTTGCTTTTCGTCGTGATGCATCTGGTGAATAAGCTTGATCAAAAAGATGAACGCGTTATTCTGGGCGCACGAACAGCCTACGCAACTTTTCTGCTCACAGCGCTGCTGCTGAACGCTTTTGTACGAAGACTTGTCATCAAGAAGGCAGATGGTAGGCTGCTGGAGGTTCCGTTGAAGCCGACGTTGCAGAACCCGACTCCAGACCCGAATGTGCGTCAACGGTTGACGGTACAAGAATATGACATTTCGTTGTTGGACGCTACGCGCTCGCAGCTGTTCCTCCAGACGGCGTTGCTGGTTTTTCTTCACTGGAAGATGGGCTCTGTTGCACCGCTCATTCTTCAGGCTATTATGGGCTTTGTTCGACAGCTGGATGACCCTCTCATCAAGATACATCTTCTTGGGCATCGTGATACCGGTGCCCTGGAGCGGCCGTTCAAATCGGAGCCGAACCCTCTCCTCAAGCTTCTAGGGCTCGACCCGAGTCGAAACCAGGCATCAGCGAGACAAGGATCTGACTCTCATATCGATGACACCGCAGTTCAGAGCCGGAGTCAGCCTGGTGAGACGCAGCATGTGACTCCCGTCGGCGACGTGGGCAACGTCAGCGACTCGAGCGCAGATGAGGCAATTGCCCAGGACAGTGCGAGCGATGATGAGCAAAAATCCATGCGAGGAAAGAAAGATGACTGAGAAGAATACGGATTTTTTTCAGACGCTGCTGGAAAACGAGTTGGGAACTGCAGAGTCCCACGCGGCGGCGGCACTCTTGCCTTCGCGCGAGGATCACTATATGACCTGGCAAACTTGCCCTAAATCAGTTGGTGGGGCTGCTGGCCACTGGTGCACCGAGCAAATATGCAGTAGTGCCCGCCTGCCGCATCCAGAACTGACGAATGACAACGTCTAATGTATGTTCTTCTCCAAGATGTTTCTTGAAAAGGGTCAGGCGAGCGACCTGTTCTCTTGTTGAACCGATGAATCGCGGCGACGCTCAAGGGAATGCAGAGAATGCCACAAAATGCAGCGCTTTCATGCACAAGTCTGCCAGCAGTCTCCAAAACCGGCATGCCGACCTCGTTTCACAACATTTGTATGTTGCGGATCGCAGAACGCAAGCTCCAGAGCAGGCGGCCCTGCAAAAGATGATCCCCCTCTCTGGATTGAGTAGATCATCGAACTGCGAGTGCCATTTTGGGGGTTTCCCATCTTTCCATTTCCGCTTCGACAAGGCAGCCGCGACATTCAGTGCTCGACAGCATATGTTGGAGACGAACGCATTCTTCCCAGTGAACCTGTCAACCAAATCTGCTGATCTTTCTGTATGCAGCACAGCGATTTCGACGAAACACCGGGGCGCGGCACGCATCAATTCAAACCGTGCAGAGCGCCGAGTATTTCAGCAAGCTGCGACTGTGTGCCGCGTTCGCTGCGCCCAACCAGCTCCCATGAGTATTTCACACTCACGTTCACCACCGGAGATCAGGCTGCAGTAAACTGATTCGAGCATAGTCATGATATCTCCGCGTCTCCGTTTCCAGCGTATATCTTCGCTCTGAAAAAGTGACTTGCTTTGCATCCGGCGAAGATGAGCAACAATCGACCCGCTTACGTCTGCGGTCTTTAAAGCATTCGCGTCAACCGTGCAGCCTACATTTGTAAAGAGCGTCTATGTCAGAGCGCGGTATGCTTTGCCCGGAACGATTCAATCTGCCAGTGTACCCGCTCCGGTGTCCGCTTCTTAGCTGCTGGCCTCCGGAGCCCGCAGCTCGGATTGTATATGGAAATCACAGAGGATTCATGCGGTTAGACTCCGTTCGGTAGAATTTACACGATTTTTAGGCATCTTGCTTCTTCAGTAGCACGAAGAGCAACACGTTATTAGACTGATGGACCTTTCGGTTCAAACTCGGCAGCAGCTGATCAAGCGATATACTTTTTCTTCGTCGAGACGCGTCCACTGGCACGATCCACTCCGTTGGAACGGTCATGCATGCGCTCAGTTTCTCACACTCGGTTACAACAGATTTCCCTTCAATATCCTTCTCTCGCGCGCTCGCCACCAAAACAGCACGCTCTGCGCATGCGATGGCGTTTTCCCCGCTCATTGCGCGTGCCAGGTGCTTTGGAACTGGCCGGGAGGCACGCACTTGAACTAGCTTTTTCTCCCAGTCAGTGTTCCCCGTGTCGATAACCCCTCGACGTTTCATGTTAGCAATTATATCCGTGTATCTCGCCTTCGAAATATTCGGTGAAGTGAGAGCAATGTAGAAAGCGACATCACTGTCTCTTATGAAAAGATGTCTCTCGCCCAGGTGGTTATCGGTGGAGTGTTCACGCAGAGCTTGTTGGGCAAGTGTCCCGACCGCACTACTCCCGGAGAGCGGGCTCAGCGTTTGCGCTGCAGTCGCGCCTCCAGCTGGCATAAACTGTGCATAGCAGATGTCGCTGTCATGCTCGCTGCTCGTTGCTTCTTCATCTGAACTGTATATGTCCGAGGAGCACTGGATCGTCTCTGGCGCGCTGGCGCTCCTTTCTTGGTGTGAAAGCTCGCGACGATTCGCACTGAGGAAATTATCGCTTGGGGCAGCTAGCCCTCCGTACTCACTCTCTGCTAGTGGTACTTGATAAAGTTGCTGTTCCAGTTCTTCGAGCTCTTCGGCTCCGAAAGTGTCCATTCGATCTGGATGCTCAGCGTCGGTACTAGTTAGCCAGAACGTTGAGGCGTTTCGCGCTTGCTGAGTCGTGTTTTCCAACTGGTCCAGAACAGACTCAAACAATCGATACCCCGCTCCGTTCTCATCCTCGCAGTTGCTGCCGCTGAGAAAGCTGAGATCACTCTGTACTGCCGGTCGCTCCTGACCGCTCAGAAACGGACAACTCGGTTGCTGCCAGTAATTGAGCGCAGTGGCCGTCGGGGTTCCCAATCGGGCGACAATGTTGTTCGCCAAGTGGTTGCTATGATGGTACACGTGATAATATGCAGCGTGAATTCGGTTAGGGGGTCCTTGCAGAGGCGGCGTCACCAAACCAGGGGTCCACTGCGCATAGCTGGGCCCCGTGCCCAAGTTCGGTGATGCTGGGCACGCACTCTGTGAGCCAGAGTTCGTACCCAACGTCTGACTTTGAGAAGTCAGCAAGTTTAGCTGACCCGAACTTGTTGTTCTCGATAAGTGTGCCGAGGGTTGAATAAACGCAGAGTTCATGACGTTTATCCTGAGGGTTGCGTGCTTGAGCGCTTGCTTAAGAGCACCAATGCAGTCAAAATTGCATTTCTGCCTACCCGCAGGTGCCATATGATGTGCCGTCGCTCGTGCAACGGCGCACGATGACCATCCATACATGATTGAATGGTCCAGATCGTTCGGATTCCGCCGCCAGCATCGAAGCGCGCCTGGAGCGCCATTGCTTCTCCATGCATCTGCGGTGCCGACACACGAGCAACGATCTCGGGGACTATTTGCGACAAATTTGCACTGCCAGCGATGCGACGCACCCAGCGCATGTCGCAGGTGCGGTCCTACTCATGTGTATCGCGCAATCGCAATTTCTTGATCAGGGAACACAAGTAATCTTTAACAAACAAAATAGAAAAATATCTTTCTTTCTTTACGGCCAGCGTTGACGGGAAAACACTGTCGTATTCTAGAATGTTTACCTCCTAGGCGGGAGGTCCGGCGAACTGGACGAGTCTGCCGGGCTTGCGAAGCGTATGTCTCTTCGGTGCCGGGTGCTACAGCGAGGTCTGAGCAACTCGTCCGCAACACAGTTTATTATGCGAAATGGAGCGTGTAGGTTGCATCCGGGCGTCGCTCTGGTTGCGATGGGCTCCTAGGATATCGCTTCGTGCTGCCGCAGGTTGTAGGTCTGTCTGCGCAGTTTGCAGGCTCCCAGAAAGTTGAAGAGTCCCGACCTCATGTCGAGTGAACCACGTCTCGAGCCGACGCGCTCATAGATATGGCAAGGGCTTTCTGTATCGGTGCAGCATCTGTACAAGCGATATAGACGTTTGATGCTGATTATAACGACAGGGTTGGCGAGCGTTAGTACCTACGAAACGACCGGTACAACCGAGTACAGGTATTGGCACTTGGAGGTAGTGTGCGGCATGGTGGACGCTTTCCCGGAAGGCGGTATTCGTCCCGCAACCTCGGATCCGTCGTCAATGTAAACGGTTTTCCAAACAAAAACATTCGCCCAGTGGAGCTATCATTATGTTTCACAACAGAAAACACTTGCTGGACTGGGTTCGACCACGAAGTACACCGCGGAATGAAAAGCAGTTCTGGCCAGAGAGAATCCGCAGAAGCTCAGTTGCAAGTGGAATGGTGAAACACTACGTCGTCGAACAGAAGGACGTCACCAGACGTCAAGGAAAAGACTTCAATAATTTGGCAAATACGGTGTTGTTGTATGAACCTTCCCTACGAGCGAACTGAGGCCGTTAAATACATCCCCTGCAGCTAGGCCAGGTGGTATGTCGTCGTTCTCTTCCAGTTCGGTCTTTCGTACAACGGGCTCCCGTTCCGCGAATACCCGAATGCGTTCTGACCGTTTCGTCCGAAGCAATTCTCATCGACTGAAAGAGCAAACCGACGTCCTTGTCCCTGTGCTTCATACGGATAGCGACGTTCCTGGAACGCTGAATTAGCTGCGACCTCGGTGGGAAATGGCCGTGCATAAACTAAGACTTTCTTTTTGCGACAGTATCCAGTTTTTTTCAGGGCCACACGAACGCGTTGTTGAGAAACTGAAAAGCCATTTGCCGCTACCAACGTCGCTTTTGCTTACCGTAGCGAGTCCAAAGTGTCGTTTTCTACTATTGACTGCAAGCAGTCTTCGAGAATACCAGTTTTTGGCGCGGACAGCATTCATTCCTTTGATTCCGCATTCCTCACCCATCTGAATATTGTGGTTTGACTGACCTTAAGGGGGAATGCAGTCCTCCTTTCACTGTTCAGTAAAGAATGTATATCCTAAAGGCAATTCGTCAACAGTCTATAGGGTACCTTGCTTCCAGGCGTCAAATCCCTGCCACACACTGCAGTGAATGTTGAATAAAACTGAATTGAAAGACTTTGAGCTGCACGATCTATTCCTACCTTTCGATCTCGTTTTCAAACTTTTTTACATGTACAGACGTGGCATACAATTTGCTGCGATAAGTTATTCCTGATGCATTAGCAAATTGGGGTTCTCGGGCCTCGTTTTGGGATCGACTTCTTCAATGCTGCGCAGTTGGAATGCTTGCCATCAATGTAATCAAAATGATTGGCGACACACTCGAGCAAAATTCGGCAAAGAACCGATATCATGATCCATATTCAAACGAACAAGCCTCCAGTCTTCTCCTTTCCAGACGTGTAGCATGTTCAAATTACGCATTCCTCAAGCTCTCGATTTTTCTGTTTCAAGGTAACTTATGGACGTAGGGCCTCGCGCAACCACGCGGACGAGTAAAAGCATCCGAAGTCGGTTTACGATGGCTTCCTCACAAGACCATGCTGAAACATGAGCGAAATTCTCACGCCAAATAGTCAGATACGTCCGAACGACGAATCCGCTGCTCTTTGTGAACATCGCCGAAACTACATTCCACAACAACAGGATATCTCCCCGGATATGCACCCTACTCGCTTTTGTCTGATCGTTTCACATTGAACAGGGCCTCAGATCCGGATTTGATTCACAGTCGATGTCGCTTACCACGAAGGAATCATTTACGGATCGAAATTTCTCGAGATTTTCTCCTATGTCTATTTTCCCTAAGGCATTTGTTACATCACGGATGACGTCGCATTTTATAAATCCTCTTGCGTTCTGATCGGAAAACAGCATAGGGCGGGGGACGAGCTAACTTGCACACTTTAATTTTATTCTTCGCGTTTAAACACGATCAAGGACGCCACCAGGGCATGAAAAGAAGCAGTTGGTGAATTCTTGAACCGAACAGCTTGCGCTTTCGCGTAAGGCGGATAGCATACTGATCGAGGGGATTGCCGGGCGAGAGCCAGTAACCACACGGTACGGCACTTTGTATAGAAATGGAAGAGGTCATCGATTGAAGCCTTCCGTGACCGTCAAAGGCAACTACCGAGTGATGGAGCAACCTTTCTCGCGCTACTGGTTAGCCTTCGGAGACAGGGGAGATTTCACGGATGTATGGGAATACCCGATCAGAGTAAAGAGTCACTGTTGCGAAGCGCGCACCGAGGCCATATACAAATAAGATGAAAACTGCCAAGCGAACCGTAGAACGTTATTTCCAACGATGCATGAAATACGTTGAAAACATTTGGGAGCAACGAAATCACGACTTTAAAGCTTCCATTAACATCTTTATATTGTCGGCGAATGAGCTGGACGGACAGGAACGACCTTGGTATCTAGAGCCTGAGATGTGTGAGTGGAAAAGGAAGCAATTGCAGAAAGAGTCCGCAAATTCTGAGTCCGATGGGATAAGGAAAAGACCCAAACTTTAAATTATGCGCCCGTGAGATGGCACCTGTCCCTTTTTATTCTTATTTGGGAGTAATTACTTCACTGACCTGCATTCCAAAAGTTGATCTTTATTCTTTAACTTTCAGGTCTTGAACGCGATCTCGCAGTTCTGCTGCCTCGTCGCCGTCAGAGTTAGGGCGCGGTCGCAGTGCCGGGAAAAGCACGACCTCCTTGATGTTGTTCTGATCGGCGAGCAGCATCACGAGTCTGTCGATACCAATGCCCCAGCCAGCAGTTGGCGGAAGTGCATATTCCAGCGCCGTACAGAAATCTTCATCTTTCGCCATTGCTTCCGCGTCGCCTTTGTCCGCGTCCCGTTGTGAGCTCAGGAATCGTTCCCTCTGCACAAAGGGATCGTTAAGTTCTGTGTATGCATTGCAGAGTTCGCGCCCATTCACGAAAAGTTCAAACCGTTCCGTGAGGCCGGGTCGATTCCGGTGCCATTTTGCGAGTGGGCTCATGATTTCCGGATGGTCGCAAACGAACGTGGGCGAAACGCACTTCGGCTCCACGAGCGCCCCGAAAAGCTTATCTAGCAGGCGTGCTTCTGTGACCGGAGGCGGGCAAACTACACCCACTCGCTCGCAAATAGTCTCCAAACGGAAGCGCGACTCGTCTGTACCGAGTTGCTCAGATTCGGGAAATAGCGGTCGCAGCTCGCTCGGAAGCGCTTCGCGCAGAGCATCCATGACGGAGATCCGTTTGAACGGTGGGGTAAAATCGATCTCGACCTCGTTCTCCAGAGCATGCCTCCCTTCGGGATGATACTTGATTTTCAGATGCCCAGTCAGCTCCTTCACTAACAAGCTCAACATCGCTTCTGTCAGATCCATCAAATCCTTATAGTCCAGATATGCAGCGTAAAATTCACAGGCTGTAAACTCCGGATTGTGCGTCATATCGATACCCTCATTTCGAAAGTTTCGGCCCAACTCATAAACTCGATCCAGGCCGCCGATCACGAGCTCTTTCAGGTAGAGCTCTGGTGCAACGCGAAGATACATATTGACCCCAAGCTCGTTATGAAAGGTCACAAACGGCCTCGCGTTCGCGCCACCTGCAACAGCATTCATGATCGGCGTCTCGACTTCGAGAAAACCACGTTCGTCCAGGAATTTGCGGATGAAGCGAATGACATTTGCTCTGAGTTCAAATATCGGGCGAACCTCGCGGTTCACGATGAGGTCCAAATAACGTTGGCGATAGCGTGTTTCTGGATCGCTTAGCATCTGGTGCGGTTTCGGCAGCATGTGTAGACACGGTGACAGCAGCCTCGTCTCGACGGGAAAGATACTAAGTTCACCTGTTTTCGTTCGTCCTGGATAGCCGCGGACACCTATGATGTCCCCGCGGCGAAGTGCACTGTGCACAGTGGCAAAATTGCCTGCAGTATCCAACCGTGCGTCGGCCATGACTTGCACTTTAGTTCCATCAGCGAAAATATCGTAAAAAAATAATCGCGAACCAGACAAGCGCCGCGAGCGAATGCGACCTGCCAAAGCCTCTTCCCCATCGAGGCGCTCACCTACACCCAAGTATGAGTACTTGGCGATGAACTGCGGTACGCTGCACGTCACGTAGAACTTATGGGGGTAGGGATCCTCTCCGCTGGAGCGAAAGTGCTCGACAACTCGACATCGGTGGCTAAAATACTGCTGGGACGTCATCAGTTCTTCGTCCGCTTCCTGGTTTCCTGAGGAAGCATCGCGTGCAGCCGCCTGATGTTGCTGAACTCGGCTCGACTGCCGCAGTTCGCGCTCTGCAGCAAGGCGCTGCGCCTTCATACGCCGCTTTAGCTCGTTTTTGCTCAAGACAGATCCATCATCCGAGCCCACTGTCTCATTCCTGAGATCCTGATCACTCGTCACCGTTTCGATCGTGTTCCCTGAGCTCAGTTCCATAGTGTTCCTCTTGTTATGACTATGTGCAAAAATACTGCCCGAGGTCTAGCAACGTGGTTACGCTGCGCTTGGGACGGCCGCATGCGTGTCAAATTAAAATAGAACACTGGACTGGACGGTCTGTTCGTTTTTCTTATTCCTTTATCGAATTTTTATGATGTACAGTCTCGACATTAAGAGCACAGCAATAAGGGTATACAGAATCTTAGGTAGGCCTAGGATTCTCGGTTGTCGTTTCCGAGCGGCCGTTCCAAAATTTTGCCGTGGAACCCGTCACTTCACTGACACCATGCTAATTCCCGACGCCCCCAAGGAGGTATTCGTAAAATAACCAGTTTCGTTATTCAATGCTTACGTGCGAGCCTCCAGTCTTCTGCATTCCTTATATACAGCGTATTCACGTTATGCATGCTTCAGTTCTTTGATCATTCTTCTTTATGTCGACTCGTAGGTGCAGCATTTACGCTACTGGCTTTCCGACAAGAGAAACACGACGTCGACGATTGAAAACTTGTTAACAAGCCCATACCCAACGTTCACTCTATGTAACACGCCAAATAGTCGATTTCGTCCAAAAGACATATTCTCCTCATTTCGCAGTCATCGGCGACCTGGCGTTCGCCGGCGTCATAATATCCCTAAGGAATTAGTTCCCATCGGCTCTCCGTCTTTTTTTGCAACGAAAAGTGCCTTGGACTCGGACTTTAGTTGCCGCAACAATCGCCTCTCGTAGAGAGGGCGTCATTTCTGTGCACGAAGCGGAAGGCGACGAATCGAAATTTCCCGACTTGATCTCGAGCCTGGATTTTGTTTCACGAAAATGTTTCATTCTAGAAAACTCGCGTTCGACAAACTCCTCAACGAGTGGAACAGCGTGCGTTTGCGCGCGCAGCCAACAGAGCATGTACCAGGGGATCGCCTACAAGAGGCCCGTGGACGTAGGGTACAGCAGCGCACGCTGAATCGGAGGAGAACATCGAGCCGAGCCTTCTGCACTCGTCAAGGGCATCTGCCGAGCGATGCAGCATGCGTTCATGTGCCACTGGCTGGCCCTCAGCGTTCGATTGGGTGTTATGGTCATGCGGAAAAATATGACCACGGCCAAATGTCACCAATGCGAAGGCCGCACAGACCTGTTACATAAACAAATGACAATGACACACGAAGCGTAGATCGTAAAATTTGCTCATACATAAAATGCGTGAACAACAGCCGCTAAAGGCCATGTATGCACTCTACGCTGCTCTCAACATCGTTCGACTGCTTACAATGGAGAGCGTAGGAAAGAGGAGCAGTCGCCGAAAAAGCCAGCAAAAGATGATGTTAATAGTATTGGAAATCCCCAAACTTGAGCTTTACGCCCCAAGTTCGGGGACCCATTCCTTTTCTATTCTGAGAGAGGGTTTGTGGGTGGCTACGGGCTGTGTGAATCGCGGCTCTTGGCTGAAGTTCCTGCAAGTGCTCACGGAGCGAAAGAGCGTCACAACGTCGTAGGGTAAAATAATAGCCAATCACGGCCGCCTCCCGGCCTTTTTGCTGGCTCCCTACTATCGGTTCCAGCTTCTTCTCGTAAAATTCGACCGTGAGCGGCTGCCTCCACAAAGATGGCTCGCACCAGCTACGCGGGTCTCGTATTCAGCACCGAGCGCTGTCGCATATTTATGGAAGCGTTGAAGACTCGGTTCAAGGACTCCTTGCGTCCATTGACGAAGGTGGAGCTCACCTTCTAACGAATTCCTAGCAATAGCACCCTCTGCACTACTTCAGTCTCGTTTTCGTCACGTGGGGCAAACAGTTTTCTTATCTATCTCCTCTTCTTCTGCCTCCCCACTTGCTCTTCTCCGCTGTGTAGCGAGTAAGAAGAAGATTTTTCGTTTTCATTTCGGCAGCTGGTGATGGCGGTCCGCCAGGATCACCGACTTCCGTGACCATAACTTACACTTTGATTTTTTCTCTCCAAATGAAAGTACATTGAACACATCTGCCATAAACCACGAAAAAACATGCATTACCCTGCTGCGGTGGAATACAATTGAGATGAAAGAAAATAAAGCGTCAGAACCGATTTGTACACGTCACGGACGCCGAAGCGTTCGCCGCTGTAAGCGTAGTTTTCGGCAGACGTTCCTATGACAGCAACAGCCTTAGTGTATAGTGTTGCTTACATTGTGCCCCTTGTTTCTTTTACGAGTTTCATTTTCAAGAAGTGGTCAACAGCGTTCGCGTCGATATTCCTCGCTTTTGTGCTCATACCGGCTTTAGATGCTGTTCTTGGCCTCGACGAAGAGAACCCGTGTGATGCCGAACTACATAGTGGACGCCATAAGTTGGCGTACAGGGTTGTGCTGTACGTATGGCCGGCCGTGCAATGGTCCTTTCTCTTCTGGGCAGCAAGGCTAGCAAGCGAAGGAGTGGATCTGAGCGTTTCATCTTTTATTGGCCTTGGTCTAACTGCGGGCCTTTTGGCTGCGCAAGGGGTGAATGTGAGCCACGAACTTTTTCACAAACGAAACGCTGCTGAAGTAGCGCTTGGGAAGGCAATCTTGGTTTCTGTGTGTTATGGACATTTTTATATTGAGCATCTTTACGGACACCACAGGCGAGTTGCAACGCCAGAGGATCCCGCAACGGCCCGCTATGGCGAATCATTCTATGCGTTCTTCCCCCGTACAGTCGTCGGATCCTTTCGCAGCGCTTGGAAAATAGAAAGAGAGAGATTAGCGAAGCGAGGCTTTCAAACTTTCTGCGTTGAGAATCGGATACTTAGATATTTCGCTTGCTCTGTTCTTTGGTTTCTGACAATATTTTTCCTCTACGGCCTCCGAGCATGTTGCCTTTTCTTGCTCCATTGTTTCACGGCTATAACCCTTCTTGAAATGGTCAACTACATTGAGCATTACGGGCTCGAGAGAGCTGTCATTAACGTCCTTCCGAATGGTGAGAAGATTTATGAGCCTGTTTCCAACTGTCACAGTTGGAATTCCTCACATCGCCTAACAAATTATATCTTGTTCAAATTGCAGCGTCATGCGGACCATCATCGACATGCCGATAGGCCGTATCATTTACTCGTTTCAACAGTAGAAAGTCCACAACTCCCTGCAGGCTATCCAACAATGATCATTTTGTTGCTATTCCCTGCACTCTGGCGAAAGTCGATACATCCAATTTTAGACCGTGCGAAGGTGCCGTGCGATTCGCGCAGATTTTTAAAGTGACAAAATGTTTAGGTAGGCAAGAATTCTCCGACTGTGCGCTTTTTCTTTGCTTACTTTTTTTGTGTGTTTTTTCAGTGCGCGGTGAAGTATCCATCAAACCCCTACCTCCAATTTACATTTCCTATACTTCTTCTCGGATATTCTGGTCGTTTGATACGTCCTATCGTGTGCCGAACCTGCCGAGAGCGACCGCAATTGCGCCGTAGCGCCGGTGCGGTCGCTGAACGGAGACAGAACCGCGTTGCCGTTCCACAGAGGGCGTCGGCTTGAGCCTACGATTCGCGCACGGCACCGCACAGCTCCAGGACCGTTTGAAACGCAGAGCTTTCGTGGAGGGCTCAGTATTGAGACAGAGAGAAGCTCCCAAAAAGCTCCAACCTGCATAGGTGACCATTGTAAACAGCAGTTTTTCTGCGTTTCGATAAGAGACAGAAAGAAAAAAATGTCGTTCAATCAAAGATTAGAAAAGCGTGGATGACGGGACTTTCAGTACTCGAAGCAACGTTTTATGGCGACCAATATCTCCTGAGTGCAATATCTCTCGGATAGAGCGAGGTGGTCCCGAAAGGTGAAAGCAGCCTTAGGCGAGTTTGATATTTTCTGTGGACCGAAGATGTGAAATTTCCTAGCAAATTCGCCTGTGGGTAAAACGGCAAGTGCTATCTCTTCGGACCACTTCACAGGATCAACGCTCTCTTGACAAGGGGATCGTATAAGCGTGGGCATGGAAGTCCGGCAAAATACGATCAGTGCGCTAGGGAAATACATGTTTCACCCCTTTCAAAGATATTCTTGAATCGAACTTCAGCTGTCGAAGTGTTCGGTGCACGATCTTGGAAAGGATACTTCCAAGACAGCGATATCTGCCTATACAGCCAAAAGTAAATGAAGAGCCGTCTCCCGCCGAAGTGAATATCAGGCAAACTCGGAAACTCACTTGTTTGTTTCGTCACCAACCGGGAAAAGTTCCGAGGCGCAGATGTTGTAAGTAAGAAAGATCGCTCTGATGCTATCTGAAGATGTAATGAAGCTTAGAAAGGACTTGTTCGATAATATGCAGCGCAGCTGAAGATTTCTACACTGAACCGACTACGACGCTTTTAAAACCGAACGTAGAAGGAAATCTCTACTGAATGATTTAAAAGCCCTGTGCCCTTTGTTGCACACTTCGCCGCAAGGTCATCTTGAAAACGCTGCATAAATTGCACTTTGATGTCAAGAAGATGCGCTTCATTCAGTGAATAACATAAAATGTATTCGATAATGAGCGCAACTATCTCAAAATTAAAATTAGGCATCCGAATTTCACTGCCATTATCTGAACAATTTAATCTCGCAATTTCGATTTATTGTTCTGTGTCACAAACGCGGATTGCGCGCCAAGATCCGGAAAACTGTCTAAAGAGTGTTTTGCGCCATTCATGATATGTCTTCTTCAATTGACGGCGAATATATCATTTACACCGGTTTCCGGATTGAATGGCAGCGTTCCCCTAACATGGGCGTGCGTCTTAAGTTTGGGTGTCTTCCCACCGTCATCGACGCCCACTTTGCAGACATTAACTTTGAGTGCTTCCTTTTCCTCTATTTTTGCTCATGCTTCAAATGATACGGTTTCTCCAGTCACTTCAGCTTCCACGGTAGCAGTTCAGGGATGCTAGTGGCGGAGTTGAATACCAGAGTCCAGCGCTTCATGGTGTTTTCTGCCCATTTCATGAGCATGCGGAAGTCGCGTTCGACGCCTCGCGTGCTGTTTCCATCTCCTTCGCATACGATCTCGGTGCGCCTTTCGCTGCTGTGATGCTTGACTGTGGTTAGCTGTTCGAATATACCAATCAAGCAGTCCCTTCCGGGCGCCCTCATATGGCGTCTGAAAGATCGCACCATCTCTCGGAACATGACTGTGACGGGCTCGGAAGGCTCCACTCAATGCACTCCAATATATTTGGCCGTAATGTCGGACCTATCGGCCGTGGGGCATGTTCTGGGCGATCTCTTCGGCGCCTACTCTGCCCGCTGCACACACCTGTGCGTTCTGTTCCATTCGACAAAGAATCTGTAGAACGCGGTGCAGTCAATGATGCAACATGCACCGGAAGGAAAACCAAGCTTCAGAACAAGTCGAGCAATTTCCGTCGATGTACGCACGCGTCGTGAAAATGCGGAGACGCACTCTACTGGAAGCGATCTCTACGATGGTGAAAGCCCGAAGACATTGCCCGTTTCCTTGCAAACAGGGGAAAAGGGAGCCTCTGGGAGCACATCGTTTACGAGTTATTGTGGTACTGTGGAATAGCGTATGACTGATGGCCACAGAATGCGGAAGATTTCCTTTCGAATGGAAATGATCAACTGGCAAGCCGAGTTCTGTGAGCGTAAGGCACGAGTTTGTGAACAATCTTAATCCGACGGTCTAAAGTACTTTTACTTTTAAATCAAGCAGCGAGAGTTGCCGAGCTCACGAGTCGACATGGAGAAGAAGGATCGAAAAAAAATTACGATTAAGACTTTTACGTATGCTAGAAGGAAAGAAGAACAGTCGAGGCCTATATGTGAGAATTGAATACCTATACTGATCGCGTTACGAACCAGGTGTTCGAGGGCGTCGCGACTCTTCTTGATACCAGTGACCTAACAAATTTCGACAGCAAGGACTCGACCGAGTAAAGTCGAAAATAGGACAGAGAACTGTGAAACTACATGTGAATACAAAAGCACTTACTGCCGCAATTCGAAAATGGAGTTTGGACACCTAAACAAAGTTCTGAAAATCGATACGCAGGATCAGAGCGTTCAGTTCAGTGTTTCATTTCAGTCTGAGACTGATGTAGTGTGCACTGTGCACTGAAAGCCGCAAATATCGTAGCTTAAAAGAGAGGTAACACTTGGTCGAGTAACAGCAGCTCTAAATTTTCTTCGTTTTGCGGAAACTTTGCGGAAGAACGCCGCTGGTGGCTAGAATAACGCACTCAAAAAGCGTGCTCGAAGCATAAGTTAGATGTAAAGGCCCATCTGGGCTGCTGCTGCTGCTTAACCGCTGCCTACTTCAACCGCGTCCTCAGAAAAGCAGCTCAAATCAAGAGCTTTATGACAAAAAGTCAGCGAAGCATTCACTAAAGAGGCTGCAACCCTGTAGCCGCCCGGGCTTTCGCTCTGAAACGTCGTGGTCAGCAAAAGGTTTATGCTAACTTGTCAACGAAGCCTTGCCAAACGAGAGTGAAGCTCTCAAATCACTTAAAATAAGCGCTACGGCAGGTGGACTTATACACCAGGCTTATGTCTACATGTCCTCGGAGCTGTCTCTGACGAGTATGCAGCTCTCGGGGAGCCTACGGTGAGGTCTGCAAGTTTTACGGTGTCGAGATAGATCCGGAAAACTCTGGCGTTGCGGCCGAATGACATCAATCTTTCTGCCTGCGTTCTGTATTTCAACGACCGTTTTCGTAAACGTACACGCTTTGTTTGCTGTGTTGTATGATGCAGAGTGAGTTCTCGTCGAGGAGAGCCACTGCTTCGAAGCTGTTTGACACAGGGGGAAGAAGCGCTATCTCGCTCCGTGGCGCATCTAACGTTGCTCCCTCGAGAGAGAGCATTCTTTTAAAGGCCCGTCTGGAGCGTGAACGTCGGGCTGCCCAGCGCGCTCAAGAGAGGTCAGCTGTGGCCATCCAATCACTGGCACGGCAGTACTTCGAGTGCAGACGGCTTTCTAAAATAATAGAAGCGGAGTTGGTGGAACGCGTCGCGAATCTTGCTCAGAGTGAGGGGCCGCTGCCATACGACACGCACGCGGCGGTACGATTTGTGCGTGCGCTCTGTTTCCTTGTCCAGCTTTCGAAAGCTCAGCATGACAAGGCACGGCTACACTGGTACGAACACCGAGGCCTTATCGGCGAACTCGTGCGCAGTACTTATGTTTCGATAGCTTTAAAAGGCCATATTTTCATATCGGCTGCTGCGCTCGGCGATGAAGCCTTCCTTCTTGAAAATGCTCGACGCTGTGCTACAGCCGTGCAGCGGTTCGCTAATACCATCCTTGCGCTTATGCGAGGCCGCACAACTGGCGAATCTGCAAAGGAAATATGCCGTATATGTGGACCATCCGCTGAGTTCGGGAGGTTCCTCATAGATGCACCGACACTGGTGATGACTAGTGATGACATAGACATGCCAGCCACTGCGCACTTGTTCAGCGAAAGCTTAGCGAAACTGATTGCAGAACATGGAGTTACGCTTAGCAAGAGTGCAATACGCAGAATATGCGATCTCACTCTGTCGCTTCCATCCTCGAAACACCACGTTTTCTTGCTGAGCTTTGTCGTCGATCGGGTCGGTCCGTTGGACGAGCTCGCTTCAAAACTAACTCAGAGCGACGTTTTCCTCAAAAGTTTGATGCACGCACTCGAATGGGATCCGGAAAACTGGAGGCGTTTTGCGGAACTATTGGAGAAGCACGATGCTATGAACCACCGCGTATGCGCTGTCCTTGCATTCTCTCATTCCCGAGACTACCTCCGTCAAATGTGGCATTCGCTCATGATTTCTTCATCGGGGGCCTTGCTTCGACTCTTCTGTGAGTCCTTCCGCGTATCAACCTTAGTGATGGACGACGATGACTTTTACTCTGCGACCAATCTGTCCTTTGTTCTGGAGATAATCAATGAGTTGAAAGAACAGCTGTTTTGGAGACTCTACACAACAAGCACAGGTGCCCGCCCGACTGGCCGGAACAAATGGGACTTGGCCGCGGCTGACGTTCTACAGGCGTCTAGTCGCTTGTTGCTAGCGCTATGGGCAAGGGATGCAAGGCGACCCTTTACAGTACAACGTGAGTCGCTCTGGGAAGTTCAGGCTGCACGCAAGGCACCGGAGCTGTTCGTGCGTGAATCTGTTCGGAAAAATAGCGGTATGCCGCTGCTGCGAATGGCTCCCTTCTCCATCTCTTTTGAGACGCGCGTGCGCATCTTCCACGGATGCATAGCACAGGAAAAGGCGCGAGCCGGCGGAGGTCAGTCTTTCTTCGGTATGAATGGGATTTGGATCACTATACGGCGTAACTTTATCGTCGAGGATGCTTTTGCGCAACTGAACTCTCTGGGATCCAGACTTCGTGAGAATATTCGAGTTAAATTCGTGGACGAGTACGGCCTTGAGGAGGCCGGTGTTGATGGAGGTGGTGTCTTCAAAGAGTTCATGCATCAACTGATTCGATTCGCATTCTCGCCGACCCATTATGGTCTATTTAAGGCAACAGATGGTGGGGAGCTTTTCCCTAATCCGGCCTCGAGTGTCATCGCACCGTCGAATCATTTGGAACAGTTTTCTTTTCTTGGGCGTATTCTGGGCAAGGCGCTCTACGATGCGATCTTGGTAGATCTCCCGATAGCATCATTCTTCTTACGCAAACTGTTGGGTATAAGTAATGATCTTAACGATTTGCGTTCTCTGGATCCGGAGCTGCATCGAAATCTGAAATTTCTTCGGCATGCTGATCCTAACTCGTTTGGAGACCTTTGTCTGACATTTACTGTTGTCGACAATGAATTCGGGGAAGCAGTTGAGAAGGAGCTGATTCCTGGAGGGAGTTCCATTCCAGTGACTTGGGACAATCGGCTGGAGTACATGCATCGCGTAGCTGACTATAGGCTGAATCGGCAGATCAAAGCACAGACGACAGCCTTTATGAGCGGTTTCTTCGATGTCATCGAGAGAGAATGGATTCAGATGTTCAATGAATGGGAGCTTCGTGAGTTGATCTCAGGCGATTGCTCTGGCAAGATTGACATTGACAACTTGCGCAGCAACGTAACATACTCAGGTGGATACTCCGAGAACTCGGGAACGGTTGAACTGTTTTGGCAAGTTGTGCAAGAAGATCTATCGGACTCAGAGCGAGCAGCCCTTCTCCAATTCGTGACAAGCTCGCCAAGAGCACCCCTGCTCGGGTTTCAGTATCTGAACCCCCCGTTTTGCATTCAAAAAGCTGGTGACGACGCATCACGGTATCCCACGGCCTCCACGTGCATGAATCTGCTCAAACTCCCCCCATATTCGACTCGAGAGGCCATGCGGGAGAAGCTGAAGTATGCTATTACCCAAAATTTCGGATTCGACCTCTCGTAGTAGGGAAAGATCTCCCTTTCGGCCGATGCAATCGGTGTAGTCTTCGTGTGTGCATGTGTCACTGCACAAGGCGGAAGCAGGTTGCGCTTCCGAAGCCCCTCCTCATTCAAGGACTAATCCAATGTGAAAAGACGGCCCCTCGCGTGGAAGTTACGGCTGTTGAAAGATTATCCTGTTCCTTTGAGACTTCTGCGCTTTCATTTGTGAAGCGCTTCCGAGCGGCTGTTCATCCGCGGCCAGAAACTGCGTATCTGAAGCTGTATGCGACTGACTGAAATCCATTGATGAAACAGTCCTGTAAATTGTACACCATGCACGCTACAACATCAGAATATTCAAATAGTGTAGCTATGCTGGACTCCTCTTGGACACCGCTATCTATACCTGCGTGGGAATAACATGGAACGGGTACGCGAACGTAGCACGGGCTGCGTACATGTATCGGGGCCTCTTTCCGAAGTAATCCAACCTCATACTTTGCTGGCTTTCTTAGCAAACGCTTCCTATTCTACTGCCCCCGTTCTCCGGCTTTAAAACATGGAGTTCTATTCTGTCCCCTCAGCTCCGTTTCAGCAGTCAAAGGTTGAACATGGTCGCATCAACGTCCTGGTTTCGCTGCTTCTCGTTGCGTTCCCCGCATTTCAAGCACAAGCGGGTGTCCTTACTTAACTCTCACGCTCTATCTTCGTTCTCTTTGCATACAGCCTCGCCGTGCCCCTCCCGGTGGTGAGACTTTTTTATGG
The DNA here is from genome assembly GCF_000091205.1 of Cyanidioschyzon merolae strain 10D. Lineage (NCBI taxonomy): Eukaryota > Rhodophyta > Bangiophyceae > Cyanidiales > Cyanidiaceae > Cyanidioschyzon > Cyanidioschyzon merolae. The sequence goes on along the minus strand of NC_010139.1, from coordinate 674,927 downwards.
TTAGGTGTTCTCCAACTCGCACCGCACTTCCCCATCAGAGCGCCGCACTATTCGCGCAAACACTTTCTTCTTCGCATGGTACACGTCTTTGACAAGTATATAATGCTACCCTTGAAGTCCTTCTCCGTTTTCCCTCCCAGTATCTTGAACTACGACTATGGGTCCTCTGCTGATCAATCCCCACGACGTGAGCATCGTCCGCTGTGCACGAAACCGCATGCTGTTCCATTCGCTGGAGGATGAAAGAACAGAAACTAACCACTAGCTAGCAACTCGATAACAGTTTCTTTCGACCTTGATAGTAATCATTCAAAAGCGGGAAGTTTACGTATCTTCAAAAGTTTACCTTCTAGGCGGAAGGTCCGCTAGCCGGACGAGTCTGCCGGGCTAGTGCTTCATGTTTCCTCCAGTGGCAGGTGCTGTGGCGAGACCTGTGCAACTCGTCCGCACCGCAATTCATTCTGGGACTAGGAGAAGGATTCTGCGCCTGGGCGTCGCCCTGGTCGCAGTGGACGCCTAGTATATCGCTTCGCGCTATCGCAGGCTCCCAGGATGATTAAGTACTCCGACTCCGTGTCCGATGAACCACGCCTCAAGCCGACGCCCTCACTGGTATGCCAAAGCCGTTCTGTCTACGTGTAGCATCTGCTTCAGTGGCATAAGCGTTATGGCGTGTGCTCAAAACAGGCACTCGTGCACTATATAACATTCGAAACGACCAGTATATCATAGAAGAATTATGAGTAATGGAACTTAACTGTGGGTGCTTTATGATGGACGCTTTCCCGAAAGCCATTATCCATTCCGAATTCTGGGATCCATGGTCAATGTAATCGTTTTGTTATCTGAAAAAAATTCGATGGGAGATTTTGCGTAACACATTGTTGCGCATGGTGAAACGAGTACCGAATTGCAAACCCGAATGGAGGACATTTTTTGAGATACACCAGGTCATCGAAGCTCCCGGACTGCAAAGCGATGATGCACTCTTCACTGGAAACGAATCTATGCAATGAGTGAAGTCAAGGTCCGAAACGCTTCCAAGCAATCTGAAGAGATGGGAGCCCTTGGAGTTATACCCGTAAGAGGTATCATGCTGCTGCATTCGAGCGGTATTTCGTCAATGGCTGGACAGAGAGGATGATTCATCTCTCGAATAGAAAATATTGCTTCATATGTACGTTCAGTAAACTTTTGGCTTGAGCATGTGAAAATGCTGTCAAACGACAACGTTGATAGATTTCGCATTGAATCCAGATAGACGTACCGTTGAGCCAACAAGTTGGCTTGGAATAGAAAGATCGGAAAACTGAAGTATGCGAGATAACAACATCGTACATGTAAGGAAAGGTGAAGAGTGGAGGCATGTACTTACGATTTAAGCAATGGTATCGGTTAGTTTACGTACCATTGTTAGAGGGCGTCGCGAATCATCTCGAAGACATCTACGTAACGAATACCAGCGTTAAAGGATTGTGGTAGTTGCTCTCTAAAGATGAGAGAACATTCCTAAAAGAGGTTTGAATCCGTAAGCCCTAATTGCTGCATTTCGAATGTCGAATTCGAGCGTTTATAAAAGTTCGTACAATCTCGAATTGCTCGAACATTACGAGCAACTCGGTGCTCCGTTTCACTACGACACGGGTGTAGAATTTTTTTGCGGAAATAACTTACCCGATCTTCGCCTTTCTCCAGTTAGCTACTTGATAGCCCCAGTGATGCACCCCCTTAGCGAAACTTTGGTTGATAAACAACAGCTGTAAGCTCGCTAGGGTCTCGAGTTACCACTACACCGCTGAGCCGCAGCCTACAGGGGTGGTTTCCACCCACAACTCTCTGATCCAGGAAGAATGATAATGAACTCGAGCACAATTCATCTGGCGCGCCGGGATGGCTTCAGCACAAATGGTTTAGTCAAAAGGCGCTATCAGGACGATCAAGATGCATCAAGCTGCCCTCCTTGCATCGAACACTTATTTGTGCTGGTCTCGTTTGCTCAGGGGTTTCACGGTTCTATGAAGAAACAGAGCGCTGACTGGAGCATCTGTTCATGAAAGCAAACAACCAGATGGATCTTTGACGCATGATTCAGCTCTTACTCACCACGCACTTACCTGTAGCTTCCCAAGCCGGTAACGAGAAACTCTTGAACCTTTCTCTCGAAATGTATCTATTCTCTCGATAGCGCTCCGCCCTAAAGTGCAGTGCTTCAAAGAAACTGGGCTATGCCTAGCATTCCGAAACAAATGCTTCCCAACCGGCGATGCGGATCAATTCTGGACGAGCGTATCTTGCCAAGTCTTTGTTTTTGACGCGGTTTATAGGGATTCGACTCAGGCGTTAATGATCGCATGTACAGGAACATTGCTTACAGTACTGTAGCCGGTGCAAAGCACCCGATTTCTGAAGGTGGATTCCTGTGTGCACTGCACATTTAGCTCTTCCTAGGCGTTCCGCTCGTTAGACGATTGACAAGCGCTACAGCTGCCGCATCTGTTTGATTGCGTCTGCGGCGACACCAGCGACAGCAGCATCTGTTGCTCGTGGGATGTAGTGATAGGTGCCTCCCGCTGCTTGTGCCAGTTCCTTTGCGAGACCCGTGCTCACAAATTTGTTCTCGCTATCAATGACCAGAATGCTGAAACCGTTAATACCGCGTATCTTCTTCGCCAAGTCCAGTACTTCATTCTTCAGTTCCTCTTTTGTGGGTTTCTGTTCAAGCTTTTCGCCCAAAGAAACTTTCAAGGGAATGTTTGCCCGACCGTCGGAAACGAGCACTAGCACACAACGTCCGATATCTCCACTTTTCATCGCGTTAACGCCTACGCGAGCCGCGACAGTCAGCGCGTGTGCCAACGGTGAGCCTCCGCCACATGGCATGGTCTCCAGACGTCGTTTTGCCATGCTAACCGAGCGCGTCGGTGGTAGCAGCACGCTTGCACACTCCCCTCCAAAGGTTATCAAGGCGATTTGATCCCTGGACTGGTACGCCTCTGCGAGCAGTCGAATCGCTGCTCCTTTGGCGGAGCTCATTCGATTTAAGGCCATGGACCCCGAAGCATCCACCACGAAAAGGACCAAAGCTCCCGCTTTCCTGGCCATACGCTTGGCTCGAAGATCTGGAGGCTCAATGAAGACCCTTCTTCCATTTTCCTGAGCATGGCGTGCGCGCCTCATTCTTTGGTAGGGGGCCGCAGAGCGTATGGTAGCATCGATAGCCACACGCTTCACTTTCCCGCGCGGAAACATCGCCTTGACGTAGCGCCCTCGCTCGTCGGAAAATATGATACCTCGACCGCCGCTGCGGCCCTGCTTCTGCTGCCCCTGTGCAATATTCAACAGCTCCGGATCGATGGGGACGCCTTCGGGATCAAACATGAACTCTTCGGGTACCTGCGGAGCCTCTTCGATCTCATTCTCATCCTCCTCTTCTTGTTCTTGCTCCGATTCATCTTCCTTCTCTTCACCATCCTGCTCATTTGATGGCGGTGGGGGTGGTGGAGGCGGGCGCTTCTGGGATACATTTTCCTCATCATTGTTGTCGCGATAGAAGACCTTTGCTCGGGGGAATATGGCTAGGCGAACTGCGATACGAAGGTCTTGTTCATTGACACGGAGGCGTCCTTCGAAGGCAGCATTCGCACGAGCCAGTTCGGCGGCGAAGATTTCGGCCCGATGGCCCTGGACGGCACCTCGAATGGACTCTTCACATAGATATTCTACCTGCTTACGAGCGATGACCACGTCGCGATACTCTTCCCGTGCGAATATAATGCGCTGTCGGAGCTCATCCATCTCCTGTTCGTACTTGCGTACAAATTCACGAGGGTTACGGTAAAACTCGGTAACGGCATCTACAGCCCGTATGCGTTCCTCGATAGAGAGCGGTGGAGAATCTGCGTTCACAATAGCTGCCATGCGATCTGCCAAGTGTGGACGGATAGGGCCTTCATCTGGGTTAAAAGTTGCTATCAGAAGAGGTTCACAGGGATAGCCGAGAGAGATGCCTTCTCTTTCCACCAGCACGCGACCTTCAGATACAACCGAAAGCAGCAGGTTAGCAATGCTCTCATCCAGCAGATTGATGTCATCAACATAGAGGATACCTCGGTGGGCCCTAGCTAGGACACCAGGTTGGAAAACAGATTCCCCCAGTTTCATAGAGCGCTCTATGTCGATGGACCCCACCAGTCGATCCTCCGTTGCATTTAGGGGCACTTGTACAAATGGTGCTGGAATGATTGCTCTTTTGCTTTCAGGCAAGTCTCCACGGGGCACCTCATTGTACGGTGATCCCAAGACAACCTCTATCGGAGGAAGCAGCGCTTGCACTGCTCTGGCCAGCACTGACTTGGCAGTGCCCCGTCCACCGGATATCAGGACACCTCCAACCTTTGGGTTCACAGCCGCAAGCAGCAAGGCCAGCTTAACTAAGTCATGGCCGACGACGGCCACAAGGGGAAAAGTCTCCCGTATGGAATCCCGAGGGGTTGCATCTCCGTCTTCAGGGGTTGATATTGTGTTCAACGTCACAGGGACTGTGTCCAGGCAGCGCAGCCTTGCTAACGCTCCCGGCCGTAGTCGGAAAACACGGCTGCCGAACGCTTTCTGCAAAGTTTGTCTTTGAGGAACAGTTTTGCAATTTCGCACGTTTACAGTCCACAGAAAAGTGGATGGTACGAAACAGTGCGACATTTCGGTGTGGAGCCTCGGAAGTTCAACCGTTGTTCGGAAGCGTGTGCGGCGGATGCAGCGCACTCCCGGTGCCGCCCTTGAGACTGCAGTTCCTATGGAGAAGCGGGAGGCGTTCTTGGCAGCTTATGCAAAGATACGGGAAGAGATTCTTTCTGATCTCAGTTCAGGGGACTTTCAGCTCCCGGATAACATCCTTGAAAGAGTGAAGTTTTGCTTGGACTACAATGTTCCGCACGGTAAGCTGAACCGAGGTCTCGCGGTTCTGGAAGCGTATCGAGCAGCACGCCGCTGCGAGACCTTCGAAGCGCTCTCGGAACAGGAGCGTCAGGATGCGTTGCTACTTGGCTGGTGCGTCGAGTGGCTCCAAGCTTTTTTTCTGGTCGCTGATGACGTTATGGACGGGAGCAAGACCCGCCGCGGCCGTCCGTGCTACTATTTGTTGGACCATATTGGTTTAAGTTCCGTGAACGACTGCCTGCTGATAGAGGCACAAATCTATCGTCTGCTCCGCAGGAGGTTTCGGGCCCGTGAAAGTGATCCCGAACTTTATCTGGACCTTGTTGAACTCTTTCTCGATACGACATACAGCACAGAAGTCGGACAGATGTTAGACCTCGAATCGAGCACCGGATCCGACGCTATGCTCGAAAAGTTTACTGAGCAGAACCTTCTCCGAATCTATCGCTTCAAGACCGCAATTTACAGTTTTTATCTTCCCGTGGCACTTGGAATGCGTCTGGCGGGCATCCGGAACTCGTTGTATTACCAGCAAGCGAAGGAAATCCTGCTCGAGATGGGTGCTTACTTTCAGGCACAGGATGATTTTCTGGACTGCTTTGGGGATCCTGTGGTGACAGGAAAGGTTGGAACAGACATTGAAGAAAGAAAGTGTACTTGGCTGATCGTCGAAGCACTAAAGTGCTGCTCTCCTGCCCAGCGGGAAATGCTGCGCTGTTCGTATGGCAAACAGGATTCCGATAGCGTGGCTCGCATCAAGGCGCTCTACCGCGAGCTTGGTTTACCGCAACGATTTCAAACCTATGATCAGGAAAGTTATGCCCGAATTCAACGCAAACTTGAAGCCCTGGATGCGGACTTCCCGGTGGAGGCCCTCAGATTTCTGTTGCAGAGCATCTACAAGAGATCGAAATGATAGTCTTTATTTAGCTAGCCCTTAAAACAGTATGGAGGATATCCTTGAGGAGAGCATCTAAGGAGCTATAGACACCGTTTCTAGGATATTTCTTCTTCGTTTGCATGAAAAATCGGCTCAGAACTAAACACCTCAGTTTCTCGTAGCTCAGGTGCACACAATTTTCTGTTAACAGGAGCAACTGGTACCTTTGTGTTCGCATTTTTTTCCTGAATCGAATTTTATATTAACACAGAGTGCAACGATTTTCAAAGATTTTGGAGGCTCTTTCAGTGGAATGAAACCCTAGCGAAATCGGCATCATCGCACTTTCCTCGCACCTTATCTGTCCTCAGGAGATCAGATTTGATCTGCTATACAGCCGAATAGAGTTCGCCGGTGTCCTGCCCGCGTGCGTGCTTTCGAAAGTATCTCGGAAAATGGCTCGTTCAAGAAAAAGAGCATTACCTGACCTGCGTTTATTGCACGAGACAACGACACCAGCATCAATATCAGCAGCACCGCCAGCTCCCTGCCGGAGGTCTATTGGACGCCAGCGCTGCCTTTCCAAAGCACAGCGTCGAATATTCCATTAGGTTTTACAGGCATCCGACGGCTTGAGCAGGCCAAGTGCGCAGTCAAGGAGTACGCCACTGAGACAGCAGGCCTTCCATGCACCAGAGTGATATGATGATAGGTTCGCGGGGAGCGAGCGTCGCCATCCCATCTCTTCGGGACAGCTTGGTCTCTCTGAAGCATACGTAGTCGCTCGTGGACGTCTGGATTCATTAGGGCCAGCGCGAGGTGCCCTTTGGAAGGGCCAGTTACCACACGGGTGCGATAACGCACAGGCCGGTAACACAGCCCAGAGACAACAGCGGGCGCGCCGCAGTTTTCTGGTGACTACTGCGCCTCGCTGCTGTAAAGCGTCTGTTGCAACACGGCATTCTGCCTCTGCTCAAAACTGTACAAAGCATATCCTGTGTCGCTTCGGCGCAGCATCTCTCCCAACATGGCGTCCTAGCTGAGCTGGGCGCCGGCGCCAACCCAAGCTGCAGCATATATACCACCGCGGCTGCGCCTGAGGAGCACTCGCATACATGACGTCTCGAAATACCGTCAGCGCACCCTCAGTCGAGCATAGGAGCCCTAGAACTCACATAGCGCACGCGAAAGTTCCCCGAAACGAAACCGCTCCAACTCCGATTTATAGAGACAGACCATGTATGCGGCGGGAATCGATGTACCTGGTAAACGTTCGCACAGTCTTCGTCGTGCTGACCGTTCTCGGCTGAAGACTCTCGTATGAAAAGCCCGTTATTTTATCTGTGCCCACGGTTCATCACAGAATCTCAACTCAATGCTGCAAAGTAGTTGGGGAGCCCGACGGCGACAGGTCTCACAATCCAACTTTGAACCACAAACTCGTCTTGTAGCATCAAATGAAGAGGCGCTTGAGCTCACTTCGAATTGAAAGAACTTGTCTGGATGATGCCAACAGCTGAGCAGTATATAGCGAAATCATTTAAGTGAAGCGTGAATTCACTTAGTAGAGGATGCAACCTGATCGATAGCTTCCTTTTAGAGTGTACAAGTTCTGTTCGCTTTCCGTACGCTAATCGATCTTGAATTTTTGCTGTGCATCACTGTGGAAGCGAGCTGCTGTTCTCTTGTTCTCTAACAGCCTTGGTGCGAATTTGTGTGATTGGGATTTCTCGGACCCATTCGATAACAGTCTGTACAACGACTGTGATCCATCCTCTCCATCCAGCCGTTCTACATGTTACCGAAAGTTTCGGAGAGCTGCTTCAACTCATAGTTCTCATCCGAAGAGCTTACCGGCGAACGAATTGGGCACTGCAGGATTATTTCAATAGTTGGTCCAGATCTTACTGTCTGCCTCACATTAGAGCAGTTCTGTTATATATATCTCCAGAGGTTATTGTCGCAACCAGCATTGCTGGCTCATGGGTGTTCGGGCCGGAAACAATGCCGCCCAGATGCTCGAGGAGCAGCTGTGATCCCAGCCGCGGCGCCGTATGCCATTGGCAGAGAGCGTACCAACGTGCCAACTGACTAAACTTTACAGTCGTTGCGGCGGTCCATACTGAAAACACCTTCGTTTGCTGCGTTTCAAGCCTCATGGACAGCTGTGGGGCTGCGTCCGTCCGGCTGCTGCGGCTCAGCCTGCAGCGTAATGGTAGCGCAGTGCGGTACATGAGCTCTCCAACGAACTTAAGCGAGAAAGCTCGACTTGTTTCGCCTGTGTTGCGAGCCGAGGGCACTGGAGGACGCTCCTCGGTCTCCGGGATTATTGCTACTGTTTTTGGTTCAACGGGCTTTCTGGGACGGTACGTTGTTAGTCAGTTGGGGCGCATTGGGAGCACAGTTTTTGTTGCCTGGAGAGGTGACGAACTGGACAATCGACATCTGAAGGTTATGGGCGATCTAGGTCAGATCAATCCTATTCAGATTGAAGCTCGGGACATCAATTCCCTGCGTCGATCAATTGCGGGCTCGAACGTCGTAATCAACCTTATCGGAAAATGGTACGATACGAGGTACTACTCCCTCGAGGACGTGAATATTGGTGTTGCGGAGACTATCGCGCGTCTTGCAAGCCTCGAACAGGTAGAGCACTTTATCCATGTGTCCGCTCTACCTGCTTACAGTAAGGCGAACTCGGAGTATCCAGAAGATCGCTGGTCTCGCTCTAAGATCGAGGGCGAACGGCTTGTTCGACAAGCTTTCCCGCGAGCGACGATTTTCCGCCCAGCAGATATTTGGGGCATGGAAGATCGCTTTCTTGCGAGGATAGCTACTTCGCTCAGTAGGCTAGGGTTTGTTCCCGTCGTCCAAGGCGGAAAAAGCCGGACTCAACCAGTTTGGGTAGACGATGTCGCCCGAGCAATTGTATCGAGTGTGCGCAATCCCGAGTCCACTGCGGGGAAGACGTACGAACTATTCGGTCCCCGGGTGCTTACCCGCCGTGAAGTAGTAGAATTTGTCGCAGACTCTACGAAAAGGGAGCTTAATCTTTTGAACTTACCCCTCCCTATTGCCAAAGTCGTCATGCGCCTCACGGGAATGCGGCTACCTTTGGTGAACCCTTCACCGCTTTTTACGGAGAGCGATGCCGTCAGAGAGGCGTCTGATGTGATAGCCAGCTCCATATTATCATCAGGGGAGGAGCGTGAAGCACTGGGCACATTTGATGACCTGGACATCATACCGCACGATCTTTTGAGCGACCTCGGTCGTAACACGCTGCGCCAATATCGCAAGGGTGGAGATCGGAGTTCGCTTTTTTACGTTGATTAGACGAGACTGGCGGGCCTCTGCATGGAGTTCCACTCTCGGCGTTCTCCCGTCTTGAGTTTGAGAGGTTTGTGTGCCGCTTCTCAACCGCTGGCCTCACAGGCTGGGATTCAGGTGCTCACAGCAGGCGGGACCGCGGTAGACGCGGCTGTGGCCGTTGCGGCGACGCTCGCCGTGACGGAGCCGTGCTCCACAGGCATAGGCGGCGATGCCCTGCTTTTGTATTTTGACGCTAAAGAGAAGAAAGTGTCCGCACTGTTAGGTTGTGGACGCTCGCCAGCAGCCTTAACACTGGAAGCCGTGCAGAGAGCAGGTCTGAAGGAGCTTGCCCCAGCGTCACCACTAACTGTCACCGTACCCGGTGCACCGGCTTTATGGTGTGACGCGATTGATCGCTTCAGTAGCGGATCTGTTCCGATAAGGTCAGTTCTTGACCCGGCTATACAGCTTGCAGAGTTCGGTTTCCCAGTGTCCCCGCTGACAGCGCTGCAGTGGCGGAGCAGCGTGGACTTGCTGAAAAGGTCCCCGGGCGGGTCTGCGCTGCTCGTGGAACGCTGCAGAGCACCGCGAGCCGGTGAAGTTTTCCGAAACCCCGGTTTAGGCCGAGCGTTGCGACTTATCGCGGAACGTGGTAAAGCGGGCTTTTACGAAGGTCCAGTAGCAGATGCGATCGTTTCGAGTTTAGCTTCGGTGCCCATGCTCCATGAGGATTTGCGTTCGCATCGCACGGAAGAGGCAGAGCCGCTTCAGGCGGAATACCGGGGTGTTCGGATCTACGAGATGCCGCCACCAACGCAAGGCCTCGCAACATTGATAGCACTTAAGATTTTGGATGGCATTGATCTCGAGAGCCTTCACACGGCCGGGCAAGACGCTGCCTTGTTGGATGCGCTGATACGGGCGATGCGCGTCGGGTTCCTAGTGGCCGACACCTACATAGCGGATCGATCACACGCACCGGACTCGTGTCGTTGTTGCGGTCAAGTAGACTGTGGAGCAGTGTGCAGACTTTTTACCGACGATTCCATGAGAACCTGGCGACGTATATTCCGCGAAGGTCGTGCCCAACTCAGCCAACAATCGTCATCCGCTGCCGGATTCGCTGGATCCGATACTGTCCAATTCTGTGTTGTGGATGAACAAGGAAACGCATGTTCCTTCGTTAACTCAACTTGCAAGGGATTCGGTACCGGCATTGTTCCGGAAGGTTTTGGTTTCTCGCTCCAAAATCGCGGTCTCGGTTTCAGTCTTGATTCACGGAGCCCGAACGTTCTGGGGCCATGCCGTCGTCCATATCACACGCTCATGCCAGGAATGGCAGTGCATGCCTCGTCTGGATGCCTGTTCTCAGCTTTCGGGGTCATGGGGGGTATGATGCAACCGCAAGGTCATCTTCAGGTCATCGTGAATATGATGGATCGCAAAATGGATGCGCAAGCTGCCCTCGATGCGCCTCGTTTTTTCATCGAGTCCCGAAACTTCCGGCCGGAGAACATTGCGCACGCTCCCCTTCTGCTGGAGCAGGGCATATTGCCGCATGTGGCTTCTGAATTGCAGCATTTGGGGCATCCTATCAAAATGAGTGATGTTCGAGGACCTGCTCGGATGGCTTTTGGCCGCGGCCAGGTCATAATGCGGGATGCAGATGCAGGCGTCTTTTGGGGAGGCAGCGATCCCCGCGCAGATGGCTGTGCTATAGCTCAAGTTTGAGACTGCATGCAAGTTGAATGGCGGTAGCGTCTATTGGTTTGTTTCGCGGATATCGCGATAGCTGATTGATTGCGGAGATGGTTGGCATTGAGTCGTATGTAAGCCAAGCTTGTATCTCTTTTCTGAATTGCAGATTTTGGGGAGTGAATAGCAAAGTACATCACAGATCGCTCGCAAGCTGTTCGCGGACGGATTTCGTTTGGAAAATTTTCTCCAAGCGAGGATCAATTTACCTATGAGCTGCTCTCGAACGCAGCAACGAAGCCTGTATCAATGAGAGAAACCTCGGTTCTCGAAAAGACGCTATGGTTTATCGTCAACCGCAAACCAGCATTCCCTTCTGAAAAAGAGACTGCACCGACCCAGCGACGTATGTGATATCGCATGGAGACCCGAATGGTCTTTTTCTTCTTTTAATGGCGTCTGTTCGAGGCCACAGTTCATATGGTACGGGCCCGAACTACGGACGTAGAACTCTTCGTCCGTCTTGGTCTAGCAGGCCGTGCAAGCTGGCGAAAGCTGCTCCAAAGTACATTCTGGAGGAGCGGGGCGACGATCGCGAAAGCCCAAAGGCAGGCTCCCTCGTCTTTGTATGAGGAGCATATGACAGTCGATCTGCGGAGACTTCGCAGCCAAAACCCGATATTGCTTCGGTAAAAAGGACACTGGCTGGACGGCTGCGTCCAGTCCGCATGACGTTCCACCAGGAGATTCACGCTCAAGATTGGTGCCAGCCAGCAGTTGCTGCGGCTCGGGCGAGACAGCAGCGAGTGCCAGAGTTGCATATAGCAATAAAAGCATGGTTTGTATATTGAGGCATGACGGTGCGTTGCTATGCTCTCTCGAGCGTGGCTTACCATGTGCACCTCTAGCAAGCTCCGTTTTCTTTCACTGCAAAGCGACTGGATGTATGTCACGTTTCCGCGATCTGCACACCGACGTTTGTGGGAGCGCTCCGACAATTTTGGATAACGGCATGCTTCATCAGAGCGTCTCTGAAATAAAATGCAGTTCGTTAAGTGTTGTATTCGAGTGGGAAACCTTTCTAAATCCCACTCCGATACGCTGCTGGTAGATATCCGGCTTCCATCGGAAGTCTGGCGGAGTGCCAAGAACCTCCACGACAGGACGCTGTCGCCTTTTCTTGCGTAGTCTGAGGAGACGCGGAAACGATTGGATCGCATACGGGGTCCAAACGAACTTTGAGTTAGTGAGTGAGAAGCGAACGATATTCATGCGCCTTGTGCAGAGTAAATAAGTTTGATACGGTGTGCTTCATTGACGTGCCTGGAACGCATTCATCGCTATCGACTCAATTCTGTTCTACCCCTAGGTAAATGTAATCAAATGCTTTTTCACGGTTTATCGCAGATATGTTCGAAATATGTTCATTTGAAGAAATAAATAATCTAAGAAATGATATGGAGATGCAAGTCGCGGATCCCGGGGACCTGGAGCCGCCGAGTTCGACAAGAAACGGAAAACAGTGCCGAGACCAGAGCAGCAAGTGAAGAGTAAGAAGCAGAAACTGGAGGCCGGACGCCAAAAGCTACACGAAAGGCGACGCAAGGATGAGATCGTTGCGAAAGCCAGTCTTCTTGGACATAAAAAGGGTCCGCAGAAGCTACAGATGCAAGTGTTCATCAGAAACCGTGTCGAGTCGTGCTCCAGTAGTGTTCCTTACGCTTCTTTAAAACTGATGCATATTGTGAGAGAGACATACCACTAAGTCAAGGACATCAACACAGCGAGACTTCGGAGGATTTTACAGGGTGAGCTTCATTCGCCACCTGATGCTTGGTACAGGGAAATGCCGAGGAAAACTCTCGAGTGCTCGTCCTGCATGAAAATCGCCCCTTTTGAATGCTTGAATGGCGTTCAACATAGGGTGACTCGCGCATTTGCTTCTACGGGGCGACCAAGAACCTCACGGACCCGAAGAACCACATGATCATGGACTTCGAACGATTTCTGAAGGAGCAGGAATGGAGGTTCTGTAATCCGTGAGGATATTCAAGAGCACCATGCCATTTGGGGACTTGTCAATCCAGCAAAAAAGTATCAGACATGAAAAAAGATGAGAGGAAGATATTTTTCCCCCTTCATGCGCTATTTCGTGTTCCTGCATCGAGAAATGGAACGCAAGTCCGATATGGAGCAGGGTGTGGAAGCAAATGCAGTGTCGTAGAATGGGAGGCTGCGCTTCAAGGGAACTGTTTCAACGTCGTTCCGGTGTGCAACATCAAGTGGCATTTTGTAACAATCGACTCCAGAGTCCTTTACAGCATCATGAAATGATCAGTCGGGAGTTCGATGACAGCAAGAACGAGTTTACGGGCGAAAACCGGATATTTCATTGAAAGAATATCTTCGGTTTGAAACGTCTCAAAACGAGCGAGCAAAAAATATTCACGGGGATGATCGAAACCGATGGAATATCCATGTGTGTACACTACAAGCGCTTGAGGGCGTATCGTCCTATCATGCGTTCGGAATCGCCCATGATGAAGGATGTAGAAAAGAAGGGGGAGGATCTTGGAACGCGGAAAGTGCAGGATGACGTCTTTATCGTTGGCGCAGACCCAGGGAACACGAATATCATAACCATCGCTGTATCCAAGCGTGCGGAAGATGGCATTCACGGTAACTTGCATCAGAAAGATATGCGTCTTTTGAGAATCTCGAGAGCAAGATACTATCGAGAATCGGGAATCATGAATACAAGTAAGAAATTCGAGACTTGGAATGCAGGAATGAAGTATCACCTGGAAGTTTTGAGCGAGGTGACCAGCCGCGGAGCGGACTTGAAAGCTTTTCGGGAGTTCATGGGGGTTCTCGTTGCCCGTTGCGAGGCGCTGTGGAAAGAGTATACAAAGTTTCGATGGGCCTGTCTGCGAATGAATCTATACTGCGGGAAGCAGCATGTGTTCGCGAACTTTTTCAATTAGTTAAGCGCCCTGAAGGAGGATGAAAGTCAGAGGCTCGTAGTAGCATACGGAGCAGGGCGCTGGGTGTCGAAAAAAGGGACTTCGCCAGCTCCGTCAACAACAACGTACAAGGAGTGCACAAGGCGTTTCGTTACGATACCGATAGATGAGTTCCGAACGTCCTATACGCACCATGAGCAGGGGTCTACACTTCAGAAAGTCGAGATGGAAAAGTGCCAGCGGAGCCCTGAGGATATAAAAAAGTACGGAGAGCTTATAGAAGAGCGAATGGAAAGGATGGCGAAAGTTCGAGGGCTACTCGCATTAGTGAGTAGAACCAACGGGAGGAATCGTGTGAAGTTTGTGAACCCAGACTTGAACGCCCCGATTAACATCAGTTGTGCGGTGATGGAAAGAAGACATCCAAAGTGGACACGAAAGAATTTTGTAAGAGAATTCCTCAAAGTGGAACTATCTGAGAAAAATTTGAAGTAGCAATGGGTGGCCGGTCCGAAAAGACTGGGAGGCGTCTGCACATCAGGTGTAGAGTTCTTGTCTGGGGCGGGTTTCTCGTCACTAGTGTACACTGCAGACTGCAGCGTTTGTCTTTTAAAGTGTTCGTTGCTGGCAGTGAGTGCTCTGTTTATGCATCAGCAGGACCCTGACGAGATACCGCTTTCTGAACTCCTTGGGAACTCTGGAGAATCGGTGCCGAGAGTTGTTTCAGTTGCCAGACAAGGTGGCTTCGGCGCACCGTCGATACAGGTTGCCAAGAAGTCTTCCTCAGCTGCACTTTCGGAAGATGAACTGCCTCTAGCTCTACTTATTGGTACGGAAAGAAAGAAGGAGTGCAGTAGAAGGAAGGGCAAAGTCGAACCATGTCGAAAAGCGCCGAAAAGGAAATGCGAACGAATGAAAGCCGAAAAGCACCGCAAGGCGAAAAAGTTGCAGGCAACAAGTACTAAACATAGAGCGGAAGATGAATCGATCAAGTGGTGCAGCCTCGAACATAACGGAGTCTTATTCCCTCCGGAATATGAACCGCACGGACGGCCTCTACTCTACGATGGCTGCGAAATAGCGCTCCCGCCCGAGGCCGAAGAAGTGGCCACCTTTTATGCGTCGAAGTTGGGAACTGTTTATTTAGAAAAGGAAACATTTCGGAAAAACTTTTTTGACGACTTTCGGAAGACCTTGCCCGTTGATTTACGGAAGCGCATCGTGAAACTCGAACACTGTGACTTCAGCCGTATCCGGGAGTATCTCGACGAGCTGAAAGAACGAAAACAAAGCATGCCTCCAAGCAAACGGAAAGAGTTACGAGAAGCGGAAGCGCAAAGAGTTGCGCATTACACGGTTGCAATCGTTGATGGACGCAAGGAGAAAGTGGCCAATTATCGTGTCGAGCCTCCGGGTCTCTTCCTGGGGCGCGGTGACCATCCGCTAATGGGCCGAGTCAAACGTCGCATATTCCCAGAGGATGTCACACTGAATCTTGGTCGTGACGCACCTATTCCGCCGTGTCCATTTAAAGGCCATGACTGGGGATCCATCGTGCACAACCAGAGGGTCACGTGGCTGGCTTGCTGGCGAGATCCAATCTCCGATGAGTACAAGTACGTCTGGCTGAGTGCGTCTTCGCACTTCAAGGCGATGAGCGATCAAGAAAAATTTGAGAAGGCGCAGCAGCTGAGCAAGCATATCACGAAGATACGCAATGAGTACACGAAAGGATTAGAATCTGCTGATAGGCACACGCAGCAGAGATCCGTCGCACTGTATCTTATTGATAAGCTTGCACTCCGAGTCGGGAACGAGAAAGGAGAAGACGAAGCGGACACTGTTGGTTGCTGCTCCCTGCGGGTAGAACACATAACCCTTCAAGAGCCTAATATAGTGCAGCTCGACTTTCTCGGCAAGGATTCGATGCGATACTTTAACAGAGTGCGAGTCGAAGCGCTAGTTTTTCATCGCCTGCGAGAGTTCTTGAAAGGAAAACGAGTATCAGATAATGTATTCGACGAACTGAAAGTCGAGGAACTTAATGACTATTTGAAAAGCCTAATGCCGGGCCTATCTGCGAAAGTTTTTCGCACCTACAATGCATCTTACACCCTTGATAAGCTTTTGCACAGCGTGAAAACCCCTGGACCGGATATTCATTCGCGCCTTCTGTTCTACAATGAGGCGAACAAAGATGTAGCTGTATTATGTAACCATCAGCGATCCCTTCCAAAGACTCATTCGTTAATGCTTGAAAGACTGCGCGATAAGCTAGAGGAGAGCAGAGCGTATCTTGAGGCGCTCAAAATGGCTCGAGGAAAGGCTCAGGCATCTCCAGACAGCCGCGCACAAGTAACACGCTGGCGACGGCCAGTAGTTGAGATTCCCGAGGACTGCTCCCTCGCTGAGCGAAAGCGCATTCGCGAGGAGGCCGAAAAGCGACCGAAAGAAAAACAGGTAGTGAACATGGGGCTCGCGTCTATCACACGAGGAATAGCGCAAACACAGGAAAAAATCAGGCGCCTAGAGGCTGACCTGAAAACGAGGGATTCGCTCGCTACGGTGTCGTTGAGCACCTCTAAGATCAACTATTTAGATCCGCGAATAACAGTTGCTTGGTGCAAAAGACATGAGGTTCCTATTGAGCGAATATTCCCTCGCGCGCTACAGGAAAAGTTTATGTGGAGTATGGGGGTAAGCGAGGACTTTCGTTTCCCAATCAGCAACGTCGTTTCGAACGATCCCTCAGGGGCTTCCACATAAAAACTATTTTCATCTAATCATTCTAATGCTTTACAAGCTGTGAGCCTTCAGTAGGACGCCAAGAGTTCTCAGAACGGCTCCGCACGGCGTGTTTTCTACGTTAGGTTGCCGAGCGACCCCGTAGCCGCTGCTCAGCCCTCAGAGCAGCCGTCAGCTCCAGACATGAGGTTTCTATCACGTGATCAACGTCAAAAAGATTGCACAGCGTCGCGTGTTGGCAACTCGGCTGTCTCGCATTCAGGTCCTCGTCGTATTTGCAGTTTTTTCCGTACGTTCACTAGGGCTCCTTCTTGACCATAAAAGCAGGCTGCCTGCAAGAAAAGCAGAGGGCACAAGAACAAACTCACCCAAACGAGCTGCTTTTCCAAGCAAAACTGACCAGTTTCCCATGAGAAGCGCACACTGTCAGATATACCGAGTTGTTCGGGAACAGCTGCAGGCGCGTCCCTCAAAGCGCAATACAGTTCGTAAACAACAAACACGGCGCTCGGCGTATATCCCTCGCAGAACGTGACCCGGTACTTGTACTGCACCCGATGAGAACGGACGGAAAAGTGATCACACGCGTTACCCTGCTAAAAAAACGCGGCTTTTGGCAACGTCTTGATGTGCAACCTTTTCTTGTCGCCTACGTAACACTCGGAGTTTTGTTCGCGGTAAAACAATGGAGTGCGTTCAGCACGCTTCTGTGCCTGGGAGCGGCGGTGATCCTACAGATCTTGTGCTGGTTGGCCCGCTTTTGGTCAGCGCACTTTGATCGTCGAATAGGCTATTTTGTCACGAGCGACCTAGTTCAAAGTACGCATCTCTTAGTCGAGCCGCGGGTTCATCGTGGCCGTCCAGAAATTGTAGCACTTCGAAAAGAGCATGACAAGTTTTTTTTCGAGTTTCAGTGTCGTCGTTATTACTTTGATGATGGTGAGCATAGGTTCTGCAAGCTGCGGTACCCGGATGAGTTTCCCTTGAGCTTCTATCTCCATGAGGGTGTGAAAGGCTTGAGCACAGCGGAGGTCTCTACAAAGCTCGAACAGTACGGCCAGAATAGGTTGCAAATTCCTATGCCCAGTTTCTGGGAGCTCTATAAGGAGCAGCTTACAGCACCGCTTTTCGCTTTCCAAGTTTTCTGTGTCATTCTGTGGTGTCTCGATGAAATGTGGAAGTACTCTCTCATGACGCTCGGTATGATGCTTAGTTTCGAGGCAACAGTCGTCCGATCACGACAGCGCAGCCTCCGAGAGTTGCGCGACATGCGCATCCAGCCGTACCCGTTGCTCGCATACAGGGACGCCAAATGGAAGCGGGTGCTCTCCGATAAGCTAGTACCGCTCGACCTTGTGGCCCTAGGCACAAGTCCCCAGGGTTTAGCAGTGCCTTGCGATATTCTTTTGCTGGCAGGAAAGGTTGTTGTGAACGAATCGCTGCTAACTGGAGAATCTGTTCCTCTGATGAAAGAAGCCCTTAGAATAGAGGAATCAGAAGCGGCCAGAAGTGCTGGAAGCAATGGATCGGAACTTCAACCGCGAACCAAGGACAAGATGCATGTCCTTTTCGGCGGGACAATGCTCTTGCAAACTGAAACCCCAGGAAATGACTGGGGCTCGATTCCTCCACCACCGGGCAATTACTGTGTTGGTTGCGTTCTCCGCACGGGGTTCGGATCTGCACAGGGAAAACTGTTGCGCACGATTATGTATTCCAGCCAGACAGCTTCGGCGAACAACCGAGAGAGCTTTCTCTGTATTCTTTTTCTTTTGGTATTCGCGGTAGTAGCCTCGGCGTACGTGCTTCACCACGGTCTGCGCGATCCTTCAAGATCTCGGTATGAACTGTTGTTGCACTGCGTGCTGATTATCACGTCGGTGATCCCGCCTGAGCTCCCAATGCAGCTTTCTCTCGCAGTTCAGGGCTCGCTTGCGGATCTCGCAAAGATGGGGATTTTCTGCACAGAACCGTTCCGGATCCCGTACGCCGGTATGCTCGACGTGTGCCTTTTTGATAAGACGGGAACCCTAACCGTCGACAGACTTGACTTTGCTGGACTTTTGTGTACTGGCCAGGACTCGCTGACCCCAGCGGAAAACATGCCGAAACATGCGATACTGGTTTTGGCTGCTTGTAACTCGCTGGTTTCCCTGAGCGGAGAGGTTTCCGGTGACCCCATCGAGTCAGCTGCCTTCAGGGCAATCGGTTGGACCCTCGGTGCCAACAATACAGTCTACGCGCGGGAGGGATCATGTCGGGGAACACGTATACAGATACTGCAGCGGCACGGTTTCGATGCTACCATTCAGCGGATGAGTGTAGCCGTATCCGTATCAGATGGAGAATCTACCAGGACACCGTACCTTCTCAGTCTCGTCAAGGGATCTCCCGAGTCAGTTCGTGGTTGCCTGAGGGAGGTTCCCCCTGATTATGATGCGCAGTATCGCCAACTCGCGATGGACGGTATGCGCGTGATTGCACTCGCAACGAAAGAGTTGTCGGCCGAAATGACCCATGCGGAGATACGGCGGCTCAGCAGGGGTGCGATCGAGTGCGAGCTTCAATTTGCAGGTTTTGCTGCCTTTCGGTGTCCTGCGAGACCAGATTCCCGTGGCGCAATTAAGGCCCTTCGCAAGTCAAATCATCTAGTGGCGATGATTACAGGTGACTCGCTCATGACCGCGTTGTATGTCGCGCTTGAAACTGGAATTTGCTCTCGTAGGAAGAAGAATCTTATTCTCTGCACGAGGCCGGGAGAAGCAGCAACGAGCGATTTTGTGTGGGTGAAGCCGTCACGCGCCATGCATGGGAAAATCGAAAATAGTCGGAAATTTGAGGCTGCTGAGTTGCCCAAGCTTGGCTCTGAATACAATTTGGCGATGACTGGTGACGTGCTGAACGAGTATCGGATGCGTGGCGCGAGCTTGAAGGAGCTGCTTCAATATGTCCAAGTTTTCGCCCGAATGACCCCTTCGCAAAAAGAACTCGTTATCACTAGCTTGAAGGATGCCGGAATGTACTGCCTAATGTGTGGTGATGGGACCAATGACGTGGGCGCCCTCAAGCAGGCGCACGTCGGCGTGGCGCTGCTACAATCCGTCGCCAAGCAGGATACTCTAGGATCGCCCTCTGCACAGAGTCGCCCGTCATTGGATCCGCAGCTCGGGTCCACTGCCGCAAATGCCAGTTTGCGAGCGCATGCAAGCACTTCGACAAGATCTCACAATGGGGACCACAGACGTTCTGAATCCTCGCATGGACCTAGGTCGGGCTCTCTGTTGGAACTGGATAACGAGATGCCAATTGTGCGGTTGGGAGATGCATCAATCGCCTCGCCCTTTACGTCTAAGCGAGCGAGCATTGCTAGTTGTGTGGACATAATCCGACAAGGTCGCTGCACGCTGGTGACAACGTTGCAAATGTATCAAATTCTTGCTCTGAATTGCCTGATATCTGCGTACAGCCTCAGTGTGCTTTATTTGGAGGGAGTCAAATTTGGTGATCGGCAGATGACGGTTACCGGTATTCTGATCGCAATTGCATTTTATTTTGTATCGCGCGGCAAACCGCTTGCTCGGCTGGCGCCACAGCGTCCCCCTCGCTCCATGTTTACACCAAGTCTGTTCATATCGCTTGTGGGTCAGTTCGCGATTCACCTCTTCGCGCTTGCATGCTGCACAGCGCTGTCGCAGGCATACCTTCCTCCAGACTTTGAAGTGGATCTCAAGGGGGAATTTGCGCCAAATATCCTCAATACGATCGTTTTTCTTCTGTCAACGATGCAGCAGGTCTCGGTCTTTCTGGTCAATTACAAGGGCGAACCATTCATGCAGAGCATAACGAAGAACAAGGCCCTGCTATATTCGCTTCTAGCTTGCGCTTTTCTAATGCTTGCTGCATGTCTGGAAGTGTCGCCCGAACTGAATCAGTACATGGAGCTCGCAGCGTTGCCTAGTTGGCAAGCTCGTTGGCTTGTTTTCGCTCTCCTGAGCGGCGACTTTATCGCAGCTTGGATCTGGAACATTCTTGTGCATTACCTCGCAACGCTTAGTTCTCAAAGAATTCGATGAAAAGCTCTGAGCCCTTGTATTGGCCAGTGCTTGCATCGTAGTTCCTTGCCAGCGCTAGCGCTGGACCAGGCCCAGTCGAGAGATCACTGATCATAGCAGCAGCCTCATAGACGAGTGTACTTGCATCGCGCGTCGCATAACGACGCACGCTGATGTTTGCCGGCAAGCTCAGAAAGTGTACCTCTCTAAATTCTTGTCGAGTATCTCCTGCAAGATCCCGAATCGTTTCCATAGACACGTGATCGTCTAGCGAGCAAATGCGACGACGCAGGCCGCGGGGTGAACCTAGCCGGCGTTCAAATGTAACGAAGCTCTCAACTTTGCCGCCGCAACCGATGAGCTGAACCCCCCCGTTAAACGGCTGATCATACATTTCGCGCCGAACGACAATCTCCCGACCAAACGGGTGCTTCGACTCCAGCGGAAACGCGGTGAATTCGATTTGGATGCGACGCAGCTCTTTCAAATCGCGAAATATTAAAGAGAACAAAACTTTCTCATCGTGTGCTGAGGTCGCTGATAGACGTGCTGAGAAGCATCCACATGGGAATACTGCATGCATATCCGTTCTGCTGAGATCTATAGTGATATGCTTTGCCTCTGCACTCACAGCATCTTCTTGGCAACCAACCTTCACGTCTATAAGCTGCCTTTTGCCAAAAAGCGTGGCCCCATCAATAGCCTCTGAGTAGTTTTCATCGAGACCGAACACACGAACGTGCCAGTCGCGGTACTCCTGAGGAACAAAACGCTCTGGTACTTCGAGCGGTTCTCCAGTCGTCGCATCGAAATACGCCTCAAAGCCGATAAACTCCCCGCCGGAGCGGGTAGCAAACTGTTTGAATTTCTCGTCAGGAATCGCATACTTCAAGTTCCGCAAGAGTTGCGCATGTATCGCAGGCACAAGCCGCACGCGTCTCTGGTCCCTGCGGCAAACCGCTACACCCCCCTGCCGCACAGATGCTTTGACGCGCACTGGGTTCAAGTACTGGAGCGTAAACATGGCAGCCAACGGACTATTTCCGGGGACAAGTATGGCGTGTTCTTTGAAAAACTGCCAGACCAGTCCGAAAACGGTTGCTTCAGACCGAAATTAGGAAGTGATATGTTTTCGGGAGGATTTTCCTCTCGCTCTCTCGCTAAACGAGCAGCGGCACTGTCGACTATAGTGAGGAAGCGCTGTGAGTGCAATGTTCTGGACAGATAAGAGCTTCCGAGCTTTGTAAGACGTCGCTTGAGATTCGCGCAGCGAGCACATGGCGATGTCCGTGTCAGAGGTAAATCGAACATTAGATCGCTCGCTTTGTTTATGCCATCTTATTTTTTCCGCACTTTTTCGATGTGCATCCTCGACATTGGATGTGCAGCACTAAGGACTCACGGGTTCACAAGTACTCTGAGGATTCCAGGTCATCTTTTCGAAGTGGCTCCTTCGACGCTTCCTCTCTCGAGTTCGTCACCTCACCTTTATCAATGTGAGTTGCGAAGCGCTCGGGCAAGAATTCGTAAAAGAAGCGATAGCATCCTCCAACGCATATGTAAAAACCTTCAATCTTTTCTTCTCCTCACGCGTGGTATGCTCAAATCGCAAATTGTTCAAGCATGGCTCTTTCCGTTTCAAGGCAAATCGTGGACACTGAAACGCGCCCCCTGAATAGTAGGAAGGGAAAACTGAACGTCGTTCCCTGAGGACCTGTTCAGCTGCTGATGCCGGAAGATCCCTGGAATTCAGCTGTAAGATTTATCGATTCCATGCGAAGAACAGATCTTCCATTCTCTTTGACGAAAAAGAAAAGGCATTTCACAATAGCATGGTTCCACTCATGTGATTTGGTCCACGGCGCTAGAGTATTTTTTGTTTTTAGGGTAAAGAATCATGGAAGCGGACTTCGGTCATTGGAGCTTTCGCTTCACTTCAAGAATACGTGACCATTTGACATGACCTGTGTACAGAAGGACCGAAATTTCTGAGCTTGTACTTCGGCATTGGTTTTCCTTTCGATACCCGATTCATCACGGACAACATATCATTCCAAAAAGTCCTCTCTCGAATGGATCCGCTTGCCCGTTTGCGTAGAAAGGAAGGGCTACTCACTGAGAATTTTGCCCAGAACAAATCCGCGATCCTCGTGCACAGCAACCCGCGTGGAAACAAAGGAGGGCATCCGGGGGATCATTCTGTACCAGTCATGAGATTATATCGAGCGATGAAGCGGACCGTCACGTCCGACAGGGCTGCACCCGGAAAAGGAGTTTTGTTGGACATATGGGAACACCTAACAATAGCCAAATGTTACTGCTGCGAATCGCACATCGAGGCTGAAAATACAGGAGATGAACATAGCAACCGAAACTTAGATCGCTACTTCCGTCTGTGCATGAAATGCTCTGACAGAAGCCGGGTGCAGCCAAATCGAGACTTGAACGCTGCCATCAACGTCCTTCGACTGCTTACAACAGAGGTAGAGGAACAAGGGAGACTCGCGCGTTCAAAACCGGAGGTGCGAGCTATAGAGAGTGGAGGAAGAAGCAGTCAGTGAAAAAGGTCGCAAATGCTGGTGTTGGTGCAAATGGCTCTAGACCCGAATGTTTGGACGCATGCCAGCGTTACCTTGGTAAACACGTTCCGTTTTAGGACCACACGGGTTTCAGCGCAACGTCTACCAGCACAGTGACTTCAAGCGCAAGCACCATCCAATTCGTTCGTATCTAATACTAAAAATCATGTGGACGAACAGCAGGGCAGCGCCTTCGCGGATCCATGAGAGACGCGCTAGCCGAGGTGCCACTTTGCGTCTCTGGAACGGTGCTCAGTGTCAGACACCTGGGGAATCCTCATGAATAAAGTCGGCGGCAAAGACGGACATTGTGGATTATTGCTCTAGAGGCATCTAGAAAGAGTCGCTTCGATATTCAGGGAACAGAATTTGCCGAACTAACGCACGAAGGCAACCATCTCCAGAACCGAATGCACTGAATCGCAGTTGGCCACAGCATGCTTGGTTCTCGGAACGACGCATGGAACGTGAATTTTTTGTTGTTGTTGAGTGCGCAAGGAATATGCCACTCACGTTTAGGAATGCTGTTTTGCCTCAGCGCGAGTGCGAGGTTGGTGAACAAGTCGCTTGGGGCGCGCCTTCAACGCGGTCTATTAGCGCTGGGCTTGGCAAGTCGGGCCAAGTCGTTATTGCACCGCTGGGGCACTCTTCGTTGTGCGAGCACCGGGACGTGCGTTTTCGATCGTCAGGTTAAATACCTTCAGCGCCAGTGGGCGGCTAAAGAGGCAGACTTTTCAGAATATGAATACCTACGCAGTGAAGTAGCGAAACGTCTGTGTGAAAGACTGCTAGACTTTCGCTGCTCGTTTCGGCGAGTATTGGACGTGGGAGCTGGAGCGTCATATGTTCGGCGTTCCTTGGTTGGAAACAAGATCGTTTCTGGTCTCGAGCTGCTCGTAGAGGTAGAGCTGTCATCAGCTATGTTGGAGCATGGTCTAGAGCGTCTTCCGCTGTCAGAAACACCGTTTCGCACTACACAGCTAACTGCGGATGAAGAATTATTCTTGCCGGCGCTATGGCAGGGAGGTTATCTCGAGAAAGCGCCGTTTGATCTTGCTATCTCATGCATGGCAATGCATTGGATCAATGATTTGCCAGGTATGCTCGCTCAGGTTCGTGCAGCACTGCTACCAGGAGGGGTCTTTCTGGGCGCGATGCTCGGTGGTGAAACTCTACACGAACTCCGAGTCTCCTTGCAACTTGCTGAGGACTCACTCCTCGGCGGCGTCGGGATCCATACCAGCCCCATGGTAGAATTCCAGGATACAGCCCGACTTCTCACGCGGGTTGGTTTCGAAATGATCACGATTGACGTCGACACGATGATTGTACCGTACCCAGATATGATGACATTGATAAAACATTTGCAAAAAATGGCTGAGAGCAATGCACTAGCGGGGCGGCAATCATGGCTCAGTCGCAAAGTCTTACAACAGGCATCAAAAATATATCGCGAACGATTCTCTCTCCCGAACATGCAAATAGAAAACGCTCGCGGTGACGGACAGGTTTCCGTTTCAGATCACTACAATGACTGGATCGGGGCAACTTTCCAGGTCGTCTACATGGTAGGGTGGGTTCCAACCTGAGAGGAGACCCAAATCAGGCCTAACAACGTCTGAACTGGATCAATAATCATGAGCGTCGTTGCTCTGCAGTCATTTAATTTCTACATGCGCACCTTCTCCAGCTAGACTCGAAACGTTCCCAGCTAATGGAACCAATCTGTTGCTGCATTCTCTGGGTGCCTGTTGATGTGCATACGGCCCAAAAGCGCATTTGGATGATTTTGCATTGTGATCAGATTGGCCTTCCAGACGTACAGGGTGTTGATATGCATGCGGCTCGACAGCGCTCATGGTTCATAATGCAATGATTAGATTGGCCTTGCACATACTGCAGGCATCTTTCCGATTACACAGTATGCGGTCATCTTGTGGAGAAGAGCAAGCGAAGC
The DNA here is from genome assembly GCF_000091205.1 of Cyanidioschyzon merolae strain 10D. NCBI lineage: Eukaryota > Rhodophyta > Bangiophyceae > Cyanidiales > Cyanidiaceae > Cyanidioschyzon > Cyanidioschyzon merolae. The sequence continues at coordinate 649,812 of NC_010139.1, read as the reverse complement.
GCACGGGTGGCGTTACTACATGGGATCGCTCGGTCCTCGTTGAATAACCTTTTCATCTCAGAACAGCTTTCAAGATGAAAAAAGATCTTGCATCGGTGCAAGCATGAATCGTATTGTGATGCTAAGATATTTCCCCAGCGTATGCGCACAATTTTTAACGCGCAGAATGCTTTGTTTTTTAAGGAAACAGCAGACGATTGGCATGTCGACGACACGTAGAAATCGCAAATTCTTGATACTGACGAAGAGAAGCAATCGTTCTGTCCCCCGCATGTTCTTTGCGAGATGCAAAAACTGATACTCTTCGGGTGAGAACAAGGTCTGCCCGGTGAAACTCGACTACTCGGCTTCATCATCGGAGCGAATATCGCCTTTCGAGTACTTGGCGTTTCCGGGGTGCAGTACTTCACGGTACATCATCTTCAGAATGAGTGTGAACCAAAAACAGTGAAGATACAAAAGTATATTCAGGAAAAGGGCGAAACCAATCAATTGCACGATATAGAACCCCCAGTAGGCAACCCAAATTCTGTTGGCGAGCGGCTCTCTGGTAACCTCAATCCACGGCTCCGTAGATACCGACAGAATGATTCGCGGGAAGAGGAATAGCCTTGTAATATAGAATACAATGGCAAAGCACACGAAAAGCACTATATTCGAGGGCCACAAGCCAAGATAATGCACTACTTTCGCAGTGTACAGTAGAATATCGCCCGCATCATGCAGCATGAGAATGACCAAACCTAGACGCATCCAGCCCCACATATAGGACAATGTGATAAGCGATATTGTTGCCAAGTGGTGTACAACCATTTCAGTAAAATCTTTCCTCTTCGTATCGTGCGTCAGAAGAAAAATGACACTGGAGATGTAGTAGCAGAGCTCTGAAAGGTAGTAGAGTCGAAAAACTGTTGATATTGGTGGATACAGCTCCCAGAATGCGCTTATGCAGGCTCCATCAAAGAAGGATACTCTCCAGTTTTCCGAGCGATATACATACAACCCCGCGCACAGGCTGCAGATATAGAAAAGAGCGTAAAAGCAGTTCTCGGCCATCTTTGACGCTAAACGAGGAGATTTGCGACCCCTTTCACTGAACTTTGCAAAAAAAGGTTTCAGAATTAGCCTCTCGAGAACGTAGCGGCCCAGGAGCGCACATGGGAGCAGAGCAGCAACGGTGAGCCAATCCCTCCGCGGCTGGTAGTCCGGATTGTAGGGCTGCCAGGGTATTTCATTCAGAAGCTTCACTCGATCGTAACGCAGCCTATGAAGAAGCAGGTCTGCTCTCCTAAAAAACTCTTTTCTCGGGACCCGTGTCTGTTTCCCTGCCATTTCGCGCCTCGTTTCGTACGCTGCAGGCGTCCCGGAGCGTACGCCAAAAAGGCACCGTTCTGCAACTCTCTTCCCTGGGGACTTATCGTCCTGCTGTGGGAAGTGCTATTATGTGGTTACGTCTGGAAGGAGCTTCCTGAGGGCTACACTTTTTTGCTGAGGAAGAACGAAGCTCTTTTGAACATCAATTGACAGCAGCAAGGAAACTGTCAGATTATTCGTGAGACACGCCGTTTACATTGTCATGATCAGTATCTCCCGCATGAGCTTCAACACGTACAAAACATCTCTTGCTCGGATACCTGTTTCGACACTTGTACCTATTTTGAGAGCAACTGGATTTCAAACTGCTGGTAAGTATCTCGGAAAATGGCTCGTTCAAGAAAAAGAGCATTACCCGGCCTGCGTTTATTGCACGAGACAACGACACCAGCATCAATATCAGCAGCACCGCCAGCTCCCTGCCGGAGGTCTATTGGACGCCAGCGCTGCCTTTCCGAAGCACAGCGTCGAATATTCCATTAGGTTTTACAGGCATCCGACGGCTTGAGCAGGCCAAGTGCGCAGTCAAGGAGTACGCCACTGAGACAGCAGGCCTTCCATGCACCAGAGTGATATGATGATAGGTTCGCGGTGAGCGAGCGTCGCCATCCCATCTCTTCGGGACAGCTTGGTCTCTCTGGAGCATACGTAGTCACTCGTGGACGTCTGGATTCAGTAGGGCCAGCGCGAGGTGCCCTTTGGAAGGGCCAGTTACCACACGGGTGCGATAACGCACAGGCCGGTAACACAGCCCAGAGACAACAGCGGGCGCGCCGCAGTTTTCTGGTGACTACTGCGCCTCGCTGCTGTAAAGCGTCTGTTGCAACACGGCATTCTGCCTCTGCTCAAAACTGTACAAAGCATATCCTGTGTCGCTTCGGCGCAGCATCTCTCCCAACATGGCGTCCTAGCTGAGCTGGGCGCCGGCGCCAACCCAAGCTGCAGCATATATACCACCGCGGCTGCGCCTGAGGAGCACTCGCATACATGACGTCTCGAAATACCGTCAGCGTACCCTCAGTCGAGCATAGGAGCCCTAGAACTCACATAGCGCACGCGAAAGTTCCCCGAAACGAAACCGCTCCTGTTCGAAGGCCGAGCTCCAGGCACGCAGCAGAGCGATCTCGAGTGATCTCACCTGTGTACCTGTAGTCTCCAAGTGCATTGCCCACTGCGTAGCCGTCCGATCTCAGGTGCAAGCTCTCTGAGAGTTGTCGCGTTCATCTGGCCTAGCAGTGGAGCACGGCGCGCTCTCGCTAGCACTGTTTGCGTGAGGCCGGTGGCACAGTCGCTGGGCTTTGGAATGGTTGTCTAAACACAATAGCCGAAACGCGCTCGACGACGGCTCTTGCATGAAAATGTACCTGAGTGCCCGTGTACCTCTATATTTGTATGCTCCTTTCCATGTACGCTTTGGAGGCGCTCAAAGCGCAGCTCCATGAAGGCGAGGACCAATCGAGTCGCCATCTGGGATGCAAGCTCCAGCAGCGCTGCTGCACTCGAGTGATAATCTGCTGTGCTCTGCCTTATCCCAAACAGTTCATCATCTAGCACCCCGGCCAGTCCTGTTCGTGCACAAAATAACTCGTTCCAGGAAATCGAGCCGATGTGTCAGCAGACAGGGTGCTTTCAAGCACGATGCTTTGATATTGCGTTTCGTGACGCAACCGTGAAGAAGATGCTTTCCGCATGCGCAGCCACGCTGATGCCCAAGTGGAACCTCCCTCTCCCCCACACACACACTCCAGTTGCAATGCTGTCCGGCAATGTTTTGCACCAGATCAACTGTGCGACAACGCTGTTGGGCAGCTACATCTCGTGTGCTACGAGCTCCAAATGCAAAACCTCGTCTTCTGTGATAGTAGGCTTATGAAAGACTTTAAGGCGTGACCACAGCACCCTGAGGCAAAATCTGTGTGCTAAAGACTTTGCAAAACAAACGAGAGTATCCACGCGTTATTCCGGCAAAAGTCCATGAGCGAGATACGGCACCAGCAGACGAGAAACAGTCAAACAAACGAATACGAGGCTCCTCCAGCACGAAACCAGATCAGATGCGGCTCGCTTTCACGTTCCCCAATACATTATTCGCATGATGACCCAGTGTAGCCTCTATATCGTAAAGCAAAGCATCACCAGGCCCCGCGTTGTCAAAGCGAGCCTCTTCAAAGAGTGCCAAGGATCTCCGCACTTAAACTGCAACTTAGTTTGCTGTTGTGCGGCTTCTAATTATGCCAGCCTTGTTCGATAAAATGGTAACACCGTTGTAAACGCTCAGATTTTCCGTGCAGGTTTTCAACCGTCCTTCTTATATCTTCGAGGGCGAACTCTGCTTTCAAAAGTGCAAGACTTTCACGTTGAGCCCTAACGGCGTGTTTTGCCTGTTCCAGACGCAGAGTTCGGGCATGCACGCGCTCCAGTTCGCGAACTGCCCTGTCAACGTCGAGCGCGGGAAGGACTTCGGCGGCCGTAAACACACCAGCGGCCTGGCCGCTTGCGACCACTTTCCGCAACTCCTCCACACGAGATGCCGCCCACTCTTCTAAATTAGCTTTCTCACCAGGCTCGGCTGTGGACTGGTCTACGGACATATACTTGTGGCACCCGTCTAGGACGTAGCAGGCCGACAATTTTCGGTTCCGGGAAAGAATCGTAAACAGGGTACGATCGAAAACGGAATAACTATGTCGCTACATATACAACTTCGGAAACGCCTCCGCATTGCGCGCAGAGTGGATTCGTTTATGACCTTGCAACTGCATTGTGCTCCACCCCGGAGGCGATGTATTGCAGAAGGTCTTCGACGTCACTGTATAATGCGTTCTATAGATCATAGATGAGTTGCCTGTAGGGTATATATCGTTTCTGAACAGTGCAAGGTGTACTGCATTCTCTCTTCAGGTCACTCATACCACAGAACTCACATGGTTGAGAAACGCTGGAATAGGGTGCATTCGCTCCGCGGCGTAAACAGGTATTCTTAAAGCCTGTTTTCGGTCAATCGTAGAAAAGCGCCCCAACAGGCACTCTGCGGAAAACAAAAGCGACTATAGCAGCCACCACGGTCGTCTTTGTTTGTCGACATCTCGTTCGTGCGGCCCTGGAGACATTGCGACACAGTCGCAAAAAAGAGTCCTGTTTCATTCATGTCCGTCTTCCGCATAAATCGCAACGGCAGAGTTCCTGGAACGTCTCCGCCGGTATGCGGCGTAGGGGCTTCTGTTCGGTTGCTCAGCCGGCGAGACCTCCTTCGCGCGAAACAGCCGGATCGTACATGGGCATCCGCATACAGGGCGCCCTTCATATCTAACACCAAACTCAAGGAGAGTTCGGAAATCATCATCTATTCCAGCTGCAGCGGACTCATTTCGAGGTCTCCGTTTCGCTGTTGCAGAAGGCTCATACAAGAGCACCAGCCACCTCGTCGAGTCATTCAAGACACACACTCCCTGACGCCTGGCGGAATCCTTTTATATAGGACAATACGCCAATGCACTCTTTCCCGTCGCGCCCGGGCTTTGCCGATTCTATCGGGGTAGCGCTGCTTTCCATTGCTTCGTACAGTCCATGGTTGAGCCGCATCGAAGGAGTGTTTCCTTTCGTGAAACGTGATGATCGCTGCACATGGCGAATCGCTGAAGCGTGCACCGCAATGTAACGCACCGGGGCACATATCGTCGTCCATCCGCAGGTCCGTCTGTCTCCGGGCAGGTCGTCGCCTAGAGGCGCGAAGAAGTGCGTTCAATTTGAGGAAATGAAAAATTCATGGGATATGTAAGCTGGGATGTACGTTTCAGAACGTCGACTTTAAGAAGAGCCAGCAGGGCGTTTCGGCGATGGAAAAACACGAAGACCTGATAAAGAAGGAATTGGCACAGAGGGCACGAGGTCGAGGACGACTTGCACTGGTCGGTCCAAGCAGCATCAATAAAGGCTTGGGGATCGTGGAGCGAGACCTCAATGCTGCTATTGATATATGGGGCTTTGCGGTGCTGAAGAAGAGACCCGCTGAGCTGAAGCGAACCAACTTTGTGGGACAGCTTCTCCAGGCCCAAGTGAACGTGGAGAAACTGAAACCGATAAGAGGCATTTAGTCAAAAAAGGATGGGAGGCGCCTACAGGAGCATTTTAATTTACCTAAGGGTCACGAAACTTTTTTGCTCGTTTGACTCTGCACGATGGCAAACTGAATGGAACCTCATAGGAAATGCGCATTTCCTGCAACGGAGGAAACCGAGTGGCACCATACATCTCCGGAATTGACGGCAGGCTTGCGGTTCGTTTTGGATTGCTTCCAGTGCCTCTTGGGTGCATTCCATACAGTTTTGTTTGATCCAGCTTTGCAAAGCCGAAGGAATAAGACTAAAGAGTTCACAGAGCGTCGGAAGACAGCGCGCGACTCGCAGAAGTTTTCCTTCGGTGCATGGAAAACGAGTCTGTAACGAAGCAACACACCCTGACGACATTTGCTGCTCTGTACGTCTCCGTACCCATTTTGTACGAACAACGGGCTCGTTTGAGATGCCACCAAACAGAAAAGCTGGCGGTAGCGATGCACGGTCCAGATGTCGCCAGTTCTATCGTTTCCTGACTCGCTGCTGCTGCTGCTAACCGCACTAAAGGGACTCAAAGTCTGGCCAGACTCCGCATCGCCTACCTGCGGGCGTTTGGAAGAATTGCATCAGATCAAACGCTACGGCTTCGACCTGGAATGATAATTTGACTGCACACATACCAGCTTGTCAACTATAGTTCAGGCACGCGTCAAGAGCTCTGAGTGTTACGCTCCAAAATCAAAGCAAGCGCTCTTTCACATCGCTCGCCACTGACGGTACCATCGGAAACATTCATTCCCCAGTCCATTCGAAAACCATGTGTCCTTGTGCGGAAGTGCGGGACAGCGAAAGCAGAAACATACCAGATTAGCCAATGAGATCGACGCCTTCTCTGTAGCATCTTTCGGTGACGAACTTTTATCGGGTTTCAAGCTGTACAAAATGGACAGCGCTGCCATGCAAGCCGCCGATGTTCGCCCCGACGCCGCTGCATATGTGTTGGTACAGACTGGCCGGGAGTTGAAGTCCGCTTTTCAGTGCCCGAGCGGCCGTATGGAGTGTGCTGCAACACTGGCCTCAGAGGCAAGAGACGACTACGATGTCGAAACTTCCGCCAACACGCAATCTAGCCTAGAAGAAACCGTAAGGAACCTCGAGCGATGCCTGAACGAGCAAACGTGCTCGGAAGGTACTGGGTTATTAGGCGAGTCAACTGTTCTGGCTGAGCTTCGAGACGCACTTCCCGCGAGACTCGCCAAGGCCGATGACTCTGAACTTGAACTTTTCTTTGAGATCATTATCAGGGTGCTACCAAAAATAACGAATGGTTTCTGGGACGGCGTGATCGCCGCTTTGCTCACGGCCGGTGTCTGCCGTTCCACGACGAATAAAATTGCGTTTCGGGGGTTCGTCACGAGTCTGGTACTGCAAGACGTTCAGTACCTAGAACCGGTGGTTTCTTTCCTTGTTCAGAGTTTTCCAACCTTGTCGGAAGATGGCTGCGGTACTGTGCATGACGTCCTTAGCAACCTGATATCGCTGATACCCCGAACGGAAGAGTGTTACCTATTTTATCTCGAAAAGTACTTTCCGCATGCCTCCCGTCCAGAGAAGCAGTTCATCATGTACGTAAGAATGCTGCTTTGCTCATTAAGCTACGCAAAGACGCGTGTTTCTGCGATGCTTTCCCTTCTCTTTCGAAGGCTGGTGATTTTAGAACTCGAATATTTGGCTGCGCTTGATTTCCCCACAGGACTGGTGACGAGCCCAGAGTCTTTTGTTGAAAAGCATTTGAGCGACGACGGCAATCATGATCTCTCCGTGTTTGAGCTTGGAGATTCGGAAAGGACCGAAGCTAGTATTGAGCAAGATAGCTCCACACTAGTGGATCCTGCGATCGCGGAGCTATCTGCCGAGTCTTTGAGCAAAAAACTCGACACATGCTTAGACGAAGTTTTCTTGTTTTGCAGTCAGATAACTAGAAAACAGATTGATACGTTTCTAGATGCTCTATATGTAGCATTTGAAGCACACGTGATGCCAGTTGCGACGAGTCGCCGTGTTCCATTCATACTCTTTGTGTTTTTGAGTCACTCTGGGTCGGCAGCGTTAGAGCTTATTCTGCGACATCTTCTTACGTTTTTCTTCGACACTGGGCGCCCGTTAAGCTCACGATCATTGGCAGTTCTTAATGCAGGTGCACTCGTTGCTTCTAACGCTGCTGCAAATCTATTGATGGCTCTTCAGTGGATGAAAACAGTTAGCTCCTGGCTGCATAACCAGTTGGATAGGGCATACACGAGTCACTGTCCAGAACTGCATAGTTTCGGCGAGGTCTCGGAGGAGCCTGTGTACGCGGGCATGACTGGCGTGCTTTACGTATTGGGAGCATACGCGTCTCATCTCTCTTTTTCTGACTTTTACAGAGAGCAAGTTCGTCGCATGAGACTCGGGCGCCTGATACACATGATGCCAAATCTGATGGAAAGGATTCCGTTGGAGTTGCTGCAAGCGATTACAACACTCCCAGAATTCGCTTTTGTCTTCGAACTTTTTGTTGATGAGGTCAGAAGAGTGCCGCGATTCTCTCTGGATGACCTGATGCCCTTTCGAGTTTACGGTCTACCCAGATCTGAGCAGCACGTACGCGACGCGCTGCGTCCCTTCAAGTCGGCAAACGTGATTTCTAGCGAGGAAGAGATCGGCAGCCAACTCGATGATCAGGAAATCGCACTTGCACTTCGCTGAGTCTCGGAAAATTGAGCTGAAGCTCGCATAGTAGGCTGTGCGCACAGCGTTGCAGGAAGACTTTCGCGCGCATCCTTGTGGAGGCTTTGTGTAAATTCTCGTTTTCATCGCTCTGTTCGCGAGACTGACATGATCTGCTATTATCGTGTGATTTTCGTTCGATTAAGATTTATTCTCCTTATAGAATACATGTTTTTCGACTCAGTTTTTCTACTGCATGCCATCCAGTCTGATTGAGCGCGCTTTGTGCTCTCTCCAAAATTTGGAAAGTTCAAAAATTTTTCCGGAGCTCCCCGTCTCGGAATGCATCCTGAAGAAAGCTGACCGGCATCTATTACAACCATGTCATAAAAAATGGAAAGGGTCGCTTCATCTTACTTGGGCATATACGCGAAAATTTGGGTCCCTTCATATTGTCATCAACACCAACCTTTGCGGGATATTTATGCAGCTGCTTCCTTTTGCTCTCCCACCTCCGAGTTTAGATGCGCCCGTCTCTCATGTCGCTCCAGCTGCGCTCTCGGCAGTCGAAGGATATGGACGTCCCCGTACAAGTCAAGATTTCGTCGCTTCAGCCCGTTGTCCACGCCTTTCCTGCACAGACTGTAGTTCCGATGAACGCTTCGCTTGCCATTCTCATCTTCTGTACGTACAGTCTCGGCGCGTCATTCGAAACAGATGCACTCCGCTGTCGACATGCGTTCTAACATATCGTCCACGTCGCCATGGCCGGCGGCCGCCATGCGGACCATGAACGCTGACTTGAACGCGCGCTACATGCCCTTGACGAGTGTAAGAGGTTTCCGTAGATGCCGTTCTCAGTCTCCGCGCTCGATGCCGCACCCGACGATCACGGGCTTCTTCGGCGCGATGCCTCGTTGCGTACGCTGTCCACTGCAAAAGCGAGCGCAAGCAAGCGCAAGCAAGCGCAAGCTGTTCCATGGGATGTCGGACTCTGGGCACGCGATGCTGTCCGTGGTGAACCAAGCAACGGAAGGAGAATCCAGACGGGAGATCAAACCGTAAAATTCCGACCCGTCTGCGCTCTCTTCATGCAAAGCTGTGACTCCCTCTACGGGTTGCTATCGTGGCGATGGCTCAGGGCCGAGCCCAGACCCTTCTCCCTCGAAAACAGAAGCGATAGAAGGCTTCGGGAGCGTACGACGCCAGAAGTGTCATGCTGCTGAGGAATGCCGCTTGGTCGTTGGCAACAAAGAGAGGTACGTTTGTGGTTCGAATAGAATCGATGACTCGACGTGACATGGTTAGTCAACTTTCGCCATGAGCTTGTGAAGGACTTGGCGGGAGGCGAAGTCGACTTTTTGCCGTTGTCAAACGACTAGAGCGAATCACAGCGCCACGAGTTGCTTCGCGACTGATAGATCGAAAATTGGAAGAACGCGTGCTTTGAGCACGCGACGAGTACGGAGCTGAGAAGCGTTGAGGCTCTGATTGTGGGATGAAGTATGGTACAGCTTATTTTGCTAAGCTTTTCTCGAGGGCGTCGCGAATGCTTTTTACGAGAGTGGAAGAATGAATGCCCTTCTGCGAGAGTCAGAAGAGCGACCAGGAAGACACAACCGAGAATCCTAGAACTAGGCATGGATCCTAGGAAGACCAGTTCTGCTACACGTCGAATGTGCAGTCTATACATTTGCAAAAGTTCGGAAAACAATGAGAAATCCAGGAATAGAGGACATGGATCAGAATACCCTTTTATGCTCTTTCAACGCACTTTCGTTCCATCCCAGCTGAAGTTTGCAGAAGGTCTTCGACGTCACTGTATAATGCGTTCTATAGATCATAGATGAGTTGCCTGTAGGGTATATATCGTTTCTGAACAGTGCAAGGTGTACTGCATTCTTTCTTCAGGTCACTCATACCACAGAACTCACATGGTTGAGAAACGCTGGAATAGTGTGCATTCGCTCCGCGGCGTAAACAGATATTCTTAAAGCAAGTTTTCGGTCAATCGTAGAAAAGCGCCCCAACAGGCACTCTGCGGAAACCAAAAGCGACGATAGCAGCCACCACGGTCGTCTTTGTTTGTCGACATCTCGTTCGTGCGGCCCTGGAGACATTGCGACACAGTCGCAAAAAAGAGTCCTGTTTCATTCATGCCTGTCTTCCGCATAAATCGCAACGGCAGAGTTCCTGGAACGTCTCCGCCGGTATGCGGCGTAGGGGCTTCTGTTCGGTTGCTCAGCCGGCGAGACCTCCTTCGCGCGAAACAGCCGGATCGTACATGGGCATCCGCATACAGGGCGCCCTTCATATCTAACACCAAACTCAAGGAGAGTTCGGAAATCATCATCTATTCCAGCTGCAGCGGACTCATTTCGAGGTCTCCGTTTCGCTGTTGCAGAAGGCTCATACAAGAGCACCAGCCACCTCGTCGAGTCATTCGAGACACACACTCCCTGACGCCTGGCCGTATCCTTTTATATAGGACAATACGCCAATGCACTATTTCCCGTCGCGCCCGGGCTTTGCCGATTCTATCGGGGTAGCGCTGCTTTCCATTGCTTCGTACAGTCCATGGTTGAGCCGCATCGAAGGAGTATTTCCTTTCGTGAAACGTGATGATCGCTGCACATGGCGAATCGCTGAAGCGTGCACCGCAATGTAACGCACCGGGGCACATATCGTCGTCCATCCGCAGGTCCGTCTGTCTCCGGGCAGGTCGTCGCCTAGAGGCACGAAGAAGTGCGTTCATTTTGAGGAAATGAAAAATTCATGGGAAACGTTAGCACATGGAATTCGAAGATCCTGGAGGGCCGTCATCTCCGGCCTCGAAAGAAAATGAAAAATTTCTCGTCTCGAAGACCATCAAGCAAAGAAGAGCAAGTGACGATGACGTAGAAGAAGAATATGAAAAAGGGAGACAGCCGAGAAGACTCTTTTGACCGACGGGGCGATGACATTACTAACGTGGTACAGAGGGAACGATTACCAGAAATTCCTGGAGAGATGACTTCAACCAACGACTATGCACGCCAGGAGTACGCGAAACGAGACTTTAATGCTGCTATCAATATCGAGAGATGTGCGGTGCTGAAGAAGAGACCCGCAGAGCTGACAAGAGCCAACTTCGTGGGGCAATCTCTCAGGGTAGAAATGTACAAAAAGAAACTGAATCCTGTAGCAGGTAGCCAGTCGAGAGAGGCTAGCAGATGTCTGCGCGCGAGCATGAATTTACCCGGCGGTGGCAAATTTTTCGTTCTGGTGGCAAAGATGAGCATGCAATGTTCACCAACAGTGGATGGATATCACAGTTTTGTTCCGCTCACTCCATAAAGTCTAACCCCTTTGCCCGTAGAAATCATGTTGCTAGTCCAGCGGAGGTAAATAAAGCGCCTGTCAGTCGGCTTTACCAAGCCTTCCGCTCGACTGGCGCTAGGGCACGAGTAACGTTTGCGGGGTGCCCCGTGGAGCCTGGACCCCGCTTTACTGCACCCCGAAGTAGACCCGTTGAAATGCGGAAAGCCTCTTTGCTCATGCAGCAGAATAAAACTGCAAAAACGGGTGGTAGAATAGCGACGCGGGTGTCGTCTGACGTGCTGTTGACCACTGCAGCGTACGTGGCGTTATCGGTCTTGAACCGCGTAGTTTACCGGATGGACTTGCAGATAATGTATTCGTACACATTTTTCCTCTCACTTTTTGTCACCTTGTGCTACGTGCTGGTTTATGCCTCTATTCTCTGGATACGAGTGCGCATGCGTATTGTCCCTATGACGCAGGTCAAGTGGGCAGTGAATAACTGGCGTCTGTTCGCCCTCATTGGGGCACTGGAGGCGCTTACTTTCGTAATCGGTATGTTTACTGCTTCTCGGCTTCCCGGTGCTCTGCTTCCAGTACTGAATCAAGGAATCCTCATATTCATTGCCTTGGCCTCGTATGCTCTGCTAGGTCGTCGCTACACGCTCACCCAAATTTATGGCATGCTTGTTGTCCTCGCCGGTGTGCTGATTTCCATTGGCCCTCAAACTGTGAACGAAGCAGCTTTGAATCTCTCTTCGGGAGGCGTATGGATGAATGCGTTTTTATTCTTCGGATCCTACGCATTCGTTGCCTTAGCCGTTGTACTCAAAGAGCGCGTTTTCAAACGAAGTGGCGTGCAACCGGATCTGTTCATTGTCAATACTTTTTCGAGCCTCATGCAGTTTGCTGCTATCTCGCTCATGCTGCCTTTCACAACACCTTTTGCAGCTCGCTTGGCTGAAAGCCCCTCCATTGGCGATTACTTTTCTAGTGCACTCAGCACATTTGCGGGGCGTGAGAGCAGTTGGATGCCGTGGCTAGCTCTTGCGTACGTTGCTGTGAATATTGTATTCAACATCACGGGTTTGCGATTGCTGAAAATCGCATCCGCTCTCGACTCCGTGGTTGCATCGTTGATTTCTGTGCCGCTAACAACGCTAGTTTTCTGCCTGCCAGTACCGCTGCTGGTCCAGTCTCGTTTTTCGTTTATGGTCCTGCTCGGTTTAGGCGTGCTCTTATTTGGAATATGGCTCTATAATTTGCCGCAAGTCAAGGAACGAGCGGATGACTAGGTACTGATGGCCGTGCGCTTGAGAACACCCATGTAGCGGGCTTTTTCTGCGGCAGTCTGGAAACGCCCGTGGCCCCACTTGCTCGAGGTGTCGATGAACTTGAGCTCTATCTTTTCTTGAGCACGACGGCTAATCTGCGGGAATAGGGATTTGCGTAAGATTATAGGACGCTTCTTAGGACCTTGCACGGCGCCGCGAAGCATAACCCAGTCCTCACGAATGACACCGTAGTGTGGGAATCCACCGAGCGGGGTTATACCCTTTTCCGTGAGATCATACTCGGTCGTTGCTGACTTACCATCACCTTTCTTGCCGATTCGGTAAACCTTGAGATTCATTTGAGTTCGATGATGGTAGCCTCTCTGGCCAGCCCTAGGAACAGTAAACTGCACCCGGGCCGGGTGCCACGCTCCAATACATGCCACTTTTCGAAGTCCACGATGCGTCTTCCGAGGCAGACGACGGACACCGAAGCGCGTGACTACGCCCTCAAAACCCTTACCTCTCGTAACACCAATGGTATCGACCATTTCATCGTTAGAGATTACGTCATCGATCGAAACGGTCTTCTCCAGCAGACGCTCCGCAAAATCAACCTTTTCAGGGATAGTGCCGCCATTGATCTGAATTTCCAAGATATGTGCTTTCTTCTGGCGTAACCGGAACTTTCGCTGCTGGGTGTGCGCAATGACGCGCACCACGCTGCAGTGTCGGCGTATGGTGTCTAGATCATTGCGGTATTCACCCATGGAGTATTTGGCCAGCGCATATTTGGTGAAGGCCTTCTTCTTCGCACGATACCAGTTTTTGTAGAACCTGCGTTTCACTTCATCGTTCAAGTGCTCTGCGAAAACCGTCCTTATTGCTCGAAGGCCGCGGGGCGTTTCGCTGTAACCAACGATACCACAGATCACGATCGGGGGCGCTTCCAGAATCGTGACAGGTTCAGCGACCTCCTTCTTGTGGACCTTGCTTCCAGGACGATCGATCTGCCGCACAACATGTGTGCAGCCCGCCTTTACCACCGGAAAAGCAGTGAGGTGTGGCGGCACAGCTGGTCCAGGGTCCCGTGGCCAGGAGCGCACGCGTCCTCTGTGACGCTTCGTTCTTCCCCGGGGAAGGAAGCCAAGCGACCCGTGCCGTGGAGCTTCGTACTTGCGGTGCGACATAGAACAACAGATGGTCCAGAGCAGCGACGAGAAGCACGAAACCTTGCTACAAAGCGGAGCTCGAGACCACTGCGAACTTTGGTGAACAAAAAAGAATCGTCTATCGAGTGGAACAGTAGCAAACCGCAGATCTAGAGCTTAAGCGCCTCGTCTGTTGTTGCTGATCCAAATTAGCGTATTTGCGAGGAAAGCAGACGATTACAGAAGCACGCAGAGCTTCAGCCGCCGTCGTCTATGAAAAGCCACCCTCGTCGAAAACACAGCGACTCGACGGTGCTGCGACGCTCTGTGCGAGCGCGCATGTAACTCGGCACGAGGCCCCAATCGACGCCGACGGCTCTGGTAATCATTAGACATATATTACAGTAACTTGAAAAATTAACACTAAGTTGCCCATCGTCCGTGAAACTACAAACGTTCGGCAGCGATGCATGATAAATCAATATCCACTCACAAACACCTCCAAGCCCGTTTTAGACAGCCCCTCTGCTATCGGTTTCAGCTCCTCCTTCTGCAATTCGAGTCTGAGAGGCTGCCCCACAAAGCTGGATCGCCTCAGATCCTCGGGTCTCGTCCTGGACACCAGATATCACCTGATGTTGATGGCGGCGTTGAAGTCTCGGTTCACGAATACCTTTCATTTATTGCCGCTGACTGAATTCATCTATGCGAAGATTCTAAGAGCTCGCGCCCTCTGTGCTACTCAAGAATCGCCTGCGTCTCGTCGGGCATGCATCTTTTCTCGCCTATCTATTCTCTTCTTTGTCGTCGTCGTCACTTGCTCTTCTTCGCTCAGTGGTCGACGAGAAGGGGATTATTTCCATTTTCCCGGTGCCTGGCAATGACAGCCCTCCGGAATCCCTAGATTTCATGTCCATACCTTTCGCACGGATTTTCTATTTCGTCAAATGGACGCACTTCTGAATGCCCGTAGTCGACGATCTGGCCGGAGGGAGAAAGACTTGCTGAAGAACGACGACGTATGCTCCGACGTGATTGTGCAGAACGCTTCAGCGATTCGCCCAGTGCTGCGATCATTACGTTTCACAATAGAAAATACGTCTTTGATGGGCGTGAATCACGGAGTACAAGGAGGAATAAAAAGCAGGTCTACTCCACGATAGAATCGGCAAAAAGCTCGAACGCAAGCGCAAAACCAACTCGAACAGGCGCGCCTCTGAACTGAAGTAAAGAGGCATTACTACGGGAAGACACTCATGAACAGCGAATTCGCATTCCGAAGTGAGGGGCAAACGGATCGCTCTCGCCTGGCCCGTGTCACGCACCGTACCTGAAAGCGACGTTCCTGCTGACTTTTCGTAAGGTACTCTATCCGGCCCCGAGCATAGCACTGTTCTCGTGCAGCAATGCAGTGTATGGTGTACAGCGCGTTCGCTTCGAGCACCGATCTTGAGCATATGCACTGTTCGTGACATGGAACTCCGAGCCCTAGGATGCAGTTCCCAGATTTGCATTCTATATGCAAGACGCTCGGTGATAGCCGCCAGTATCACTCTATGGATTACATCTTGGATCATGGGGGAACGCGCATGAGAGCGCGTCGTTCTTACGGTGCTGAAGCAGCATGCTCCACCCGCACATCATGAGATATCTGTGCTGTGGAGCTGCCAGCACCCAGATGCTAGGGCAGCAGCGCGAACTCGGCGCTTTTGTGCAGTCAGCGCACCCTGAAACACGCCTGCAGGGCCATGGGCACGGCAAAAGCAGCCACCGTGTCTGGCGGAAAGCCACAGCACCACTTTCATGGCTTTTCGAGGAGAATATCGTTTCCGGTTAACAGCGACTCGGAATGAGCGTACAAGGATTGCGAACGATGCTTCGTCACAATACCGATACATGAGCTCCAAACATCATATATACACCACGAGCTGCGGTGTACGTCCCGGAGGGTCAAGATAGAGCAGTTTCAGCCAATCCCTGAGGATATAGAAAAGTACAGACCGTTGACGGAAGAGCAGATGGAAATGAGGGCGAAAGTTCGAGGACTCCTCGCACTGGTGGGTACAACCAACGGGGGCAAGAAGCGCATGGAGTTTGTGAACCCAGACTTTAATGCTTCTATCAATATCAGACGATGCGCGGTGCTGGAGAAGCGATTCGAGGAGCTGACAGGAGCCAGCTTTGTGTGGCAGCCTTCCATGGTCGAATTGTACGGAATGAAGTTGAAGCCAGTTGTAGGTGGCCGGTCGAGAGAGACAGTGAGGCTTCGGCAGTTCAGCTGAAGACGTTTTGTCCAGGGCGCGTTTGCCGCCACTACTGTGCACTGCTGACGACTGCTTTCGACTTTTGAAAGGCGTTTGCCAGCGGTGTAAGCGTTGGCGCACCTCCGGAGGACTGACACAGGGCCCGGGCGGTCATCTGTGCAACAGTCGCATATGCTCGGTACCCTGCGCTCATATCTGCTTCGCCCGCTCACCACTCGTGGACGCAGTCACTGGCACGCAGTACCGAGCCGAGCACTCGTGGCCGTAGCAGAGCGCCCTGCTGGCCCTGGAGGCGTGCAAAAGCGCACCGAACGCGTCGTACCGAGTGAGGCCGCTCGACAGGAGCGCACTGCCCGTCTGCGTCGCGCCGTAGACCTTCTACAAAATCGCATTTATCCCTTTCTAGAGCAAAAGGTTGCTGGCGAGGCCGAACGCAAGGACCTCCTGGCCGTTCTGGAGCAGGACTCGAGTCGCTTCGAAGATGAACGAGCCATTCGTGACTGGGTTGAGTCACAGATTCAGGAAGCGATTCGGCAAGGGGCGTTCGAGCGGCTCCCACGAGGGCCACTGCAGCTGCCGCAACCACCACTCGGTGTCGACCTTGTCACGTATACCATGCATGGTCTTTTACAGCGGCACGGACTGCGACCTGTCTGGATAGAATGTATGCATGAAGTAGACGCCGAAGTGAAACGTATTCGTCTGGCTCTGGAACGAGCGTATCGAGCTCGAGTTGCTACCGCCGAGGACACGTCACCTGCGAGCACAGCACAACGAGCTGAGCGCTGGGAGGCAGCAGCGCGGGAGCTCCAGGAACAGATGCATCAAGTGAACCGACGAATTGATGCTTTTAATCTCATGAAACCCGAGCGCCTGGACACTGTTTTCCGACTGCGCATGCGTTGGGAGCACGAATTCATGCGCGTCAAGCAACGAGTGGAAAGCGAGTACTCAGCTGAACCGCGTAGCAGTTTAGCTCCGGAGGCAACGGACCCGAAAGCTTGACGGTTTCATTGGATGTTTATGAACATACGGAGCGCCTTTACAATCGATAAAGGTCATAGCGGTCAAGTATCTAGTGGTCGTTGATCCCGATGATATTTGCCATGGCGAGCATGATGATGAGAATGAGCATCTTCACGCGATGGATGTGCGATGCATCATACAGTAGATCATGCGTTCGTCTACGTTGATCCGATAACACTCATGTCAAAATACAGTTCGATGGGATCGGGTAGACAAGTCAGGTGTACGTCCTTAAATTTTGATCTCTTCCCATTGTAATAAACACCAGTCCGTGTCGGATTTTTTTTGCAACTGCTCGCTTATCGTCTCCCTCGCACCGCTGGCTTTCAATTAGCTGGTACCTCCTAGTCCTGCAGCTCGGTCGCCAACTCTTGAGAGCTGTTTACCGCAGCGTTCAGGTCCGGTATTCTGCTGCTTACTCCTGTTGCGCACCAATTTCTTGCACAGGCAAAGGTTGCGATCTAGGCCTCGCTTCCCATGTTCATCGTTCCTGTGCATATTTTTGGTGCGCTCGTCACTGCTGTGACACTTAGTTGTGGTCAGGTGCTTCCGTGTGACCGCCGCTTACGCTTCTTTGCGCGTCACCCTGTGGCGTATAAATGCTTGCCTTATCGCTCAGTGCATGCCCTCTACGGATACGGAAGGCGTCCACAGATTCCCGCATCCGTTTCTGGAACTCGAGCCATTCCCTGCGATCCTGGGCTTGTCATCGTCAATGCTTTCGGCGAGTACACTGTCTGCTGCATGCGCTAGCGCACACTGTCCCAGGCAATACAGGGCTTATGGAACGCCATGTTGCCCGTGATGAGAAAAGTACCGGAAGTAAAATCCAAGCCGGAGAACAAGTAAGGAAAATTCGGTCCGCCTGTCCGCCGTTCGTGCAAGGCGACGATGCACGCTCCACTGGAAGCAAGCGCTGCGAGGACAAAACAACGAGTCGAGCAACCCTTTCCACGCAACTAGAAGAGATCGAAGCCTCTGTGAGCACATCTCGCGGGGTGTATCATGCTGCCGTCGAATCCTGACTCGTCGATGGCCACACAGTCAGGATGATTTATCATTCGATCTGAACTGATTTTTCGACCTGAAAAGTTACGGGTACTTTCTGCATGAGCTTATAGAAAAGGCCGTTAACCAGTGGCGTCCAGTTTATGCCTTGTCAATCAAGCCGCGCAAATAGCTACGCCCGCGAATTGCCCTGAAACAAAAAATTCGAAAACCTGAATCACGCGTGATTTCAGCATGCTTCTCGCAAGGAAACAGGATGATTCGAGCCGTGTCCATATGCATCGGATTCTGATATCCATCATTTCACGAATCCTTGTTCGAAGGTTTCCAACATCCTTTTGTTTTCCATAACGCTACAAACTCCAGCTGCAAATCACGAAAGCAACCCCTCGAAAATTCAACAGAAAACCGGTTTGCGCATTCCTGAACTCGTTATGGATGAACCTCGATTGTTGAGACTGTACATCTAGCATTCATTTCAAACAAAAATAGTTATTCATAGACAGCGCATATATCTCGGTAAACATCGATCACAGGGATCCGCGGCGCGCGCGCTCGCTCGCGCATCTGGCACAATCGATCCAAACCTGCACGCACGCGATGCCAGGAGCGATACTGCCCCGCGATTCGACGCAGCGGCGATGCGCAGATTCCCAAGCAATATATCTGGCAGGGGCGCGGAGCGTTGCCGGTTGAACGCCGCCTCGGTCGGTGTGCTGCGCGGCGAAAGGCGGCAGCATGCGGCGCAACGCCGTGTGCCTATGCCCGTACCTGCTTTTCAGTCCATGCTCGCTTCTATGTGAGTGCTGTGCGGCGCTGTTCGGCCAGTTGCGCGTCATTCTGACATCCACACAATTCGCAAACGTATAGCGCTTATAGAGAGATAGCCGTTCCGCGGGGCGAGAGCCCGCGATCGCAGTCGAAGGCACCAGGAACTCGATCAATGCCGCACCGGGCGCGACGCATCTCACGCTGTGGTGCAGCGCAGCGCGTACCGGGCTCTAGAGGCAAGTTGTGCGCGGCAACGATCTTAGGCCTTTATCGATTGGTGCAGCGTCTCGCGCGGTGCACGCATTGCGCTTGGTGAGCGCACCCGGGAGATCAGGCAGACATGAGACACGACGCGCATGTCGCCGTTGAAAGGAAACGTGATCTTAATCTCTGGCGTGTGGCCGTAATGTAAAAGTTGGATTTCCGGTCAGGTCGTAGCCAAGTACGGCTTCTATTTCAGTTGTGTTTCAACCCTCAAATAAGAGTATTCGAGTATTTTTCGTGGTTTAGAGCAGAGACGTTCATAGTGCGTTCTATTTCAAAAAATAAAAAACCAATGTTCTGGACAGCGACGTGGAGGACCCTGGAGGGCCAGTATCGCTGGCTGGCGAAAAAAACGATACATAGAGCCAAACATAGAGGAACGAGACAAGACGAAGAAGCAGAAGGGGGAGGCCCTACGTTAATGGCTGCAAGAAAGACGACTGTACGACGAGATGGTCGTGAAAGCCTGTCTTCTCGGACATAGCAAGAATTCGTAAAAGCAAAAATTGCGGGAGTCCATCAGAAACTGTTGCGAGTTGGACTCCATGAGTTTTCCTGAGGCTTCTTTAGGACTGATGCATCTAGCGAGGGAGATGTATCGCGACGTGACGCACATGGAAACAGTCGATGTTCCTGACGAGTTTTTCGACAAGACGTTTATTCGTCAGCTGATGCTTAGTACAGCGGAAGCGCGGGAGGAAAATGAGCGGGTGGAAGTCCTCCACGAAAACTTCGCGGAATTCTGCTTCGAGGGTAATCGATACTGCGGTGACGGAAATATTTACACATACGGGGTAATGAAGTACATTACGAACCTGAAGAACCAATTGACGATGAACCACGAACGTTTCATGATACGCGACGTGTTTGCACTCTACCCGGGCATCTCTCGCAAAGGAATATAGGCGATTATCAATGGCATCACGAACAATCGACAGTGTGAAGATGAGGTCGAATTTGTCGACAAGAAGGCGTCACGCAGGAGCACAAATTAGGATTCTGTAATCCGTGCGGTTGTAGAAGAGCACCGTGCAGTTTTGGGTCTGGCGAATCCAACAGACAAGATATCAGAGCTGAAAAAAGATAAGGAAAGATACTACCGCCTCGTCATGCGCTAAGTTGTGTTTCTGGACCGTGAACTCGAACGCAAAGCGGAGATGAAGCTGAGTGAAGAGACAAATGAACAGTGGGAGAGACGGAAGGCCTTCCGGATGGGTAAGCGCTTCAACGCGGTTCCATTGTACAATATCAAGTCACATTTTGTGACTATCGGCTCCGGCGTCCTCTACGGCATCATGAAGGAGATCAGTCCTGAGTTCAATGTTAGCAGGGAGGACTTCACCGGCGAAAACCGGAAGACGTACTGGAAGAATATCTTCAATTTCAAACGTCTGAGAGTGAGCGAGCAAAAGTTGTTCACTGGGATGATCGAAACCGATGGAGTAGCCTTGTGTGTACACTATCGGCGGTTGAAGAAAGATCGGTCAGTCCCTCCCTCAGCTGCGCCCGTGACGAAGGATGAAGAAAACAAAGAGGAGGATCCTGCGATGCAGGAGGTGGAGGATAACGACTTTGTCGTTGACGAGGCGAAGCACGAAGAAAAGAAGGAGGCGGGTCCTGCGACGCAAAAAGTGCATGAGGACGACTTTGTCTTTGGCGCTGACCCTGGAAACACGAATTTTATAGCCGTCGCTGTGCCCAAGCGTGCGGAAGATGGGACTGACGGTAACTTACGTCAGAAAGATATGCGTCTTTTGAGATTCTCGAGAGCGAGATACTACCGAGAATCCGGTATGATGAATGAGAGGAAGAAATTTGAGAAGTGGAATCCAGGAGTGAAGGATCACCTGGAAGCTATGAGCGAGGCTAGTAGCCGCGGAGCGAACTTTAAAGCTTTTCGGGAGTTCATGGAAGTTCGCGTTGCTCATTGGGATGCGCTGTGGAAGGAGTATTCGAAGCCCATGTAGGCTCGTCTGCGACTGAACATGTATTGTGGGAGGAAGCGTGCATTCGCGAATTTTTTCAACGAGTTGAGCGCCTTGAAGGAGGATGACAGTCAGAGGCTCGTAGTGGCATTCGGAGCAGGACGATGGGCGCCCAAGAAAGGCACTATGCCAGCTCCAGCGAAAAGACCCTACAAAGAGTATGCACGGTGTTTCGTTACGATACCGATAGATGTGTTCCGAAAATCGTATACACACCATAAACTGGGCTGTACACTTCAGAGGGCCGAGATGGAAAAGTGCCAGCGGAACCCTGAAGAAATAAAAAAGTACGGACCGCTGACGGAGGAGCAAATGGAAAGGAGGGCGAAAGTTCGTGAGCGACTCGCACTAGTGAGTCGGACGGACGGGAAGAAACGCATGGAATTCGTGAACCGAGACTTTAACGCCGCTTTCAGTATACGTAGATGTGCGGTGATGGAAAAGAGACCTCCCGGGCCGACAAAAGGGAATTTTGTGGAACAATCTCTGAAGGTGGAAGTATATGAGAAAAAGTTGGAATCACTGGTAGGTTGCCGGTCGAGAAAAGCTGGAAGGCGTCTGCAGATTAGTTGAGAGGTCTTGTCCAGGGCGGGTCACTCGCCACTGCTGTGCACTGCCGGCGACAGCTTTTGTCTTTTGAAAGGCGTTTTGCGGTGTGATGGCGACAAAGAGTTTTGGTGTATCTGGGACCAAGCTATTGATGGGTTTCGTGCAGCTGCACCGGGGTGCTGGGCAGTTGGAAACAGCTTGGGGTCGTTTCCGCAATTTTTCAGCTGCTTGCAGTCGCCAGCAGCACATTGTGCATCATCACGGAACTTTTTCGCCCCGGGCGAGAGGCCTTCGTCTTTATAGCGCTATTTCCTCGCAGACCCCTTCAGGGAACTCACACCCGGACTTTCAACCGCAGCGGAAGCAACAGCCGTCAGACGCTGACTGGGCGGACGTCATGGAGCGCATCGAGCGGGACGTCATGTCGAGCAAAGTTGTTTTATATATGAAGGGGGAACCCGAGGCCCCACTCTGTGGCTTCAGCTACAAAGCTGTGAGCATCCTGAAAGCCATGGGGGTTCCGTTCCAGTCGTATAATGTGCTAGCGGACCCGCTTCTACGGGAGGCGATCAAAAAGTACAGCCAATGGCCCACCATACCGCAATTATTTGTCGATGGCGAATTCATTGGAGGGAGCGATATTATGGAGAGTATGTACCGCAGTGGAGAGCTGAAACAAATTCTGGGTGTCTACGGAAAAGCTACCTAGTATCTAGCTCTTCGCCTACCAAGGGCTGGGTGCCCCAGGCATGATTCCTTCGGACGAGACGTGTGGATGATGGGAATGGTTGTAGTGATGTGGTTATGGATCCTTCTTTGGCCTAAAGCGAAGATGTAAGTCGGTTCAACCTCTGTCTTGGAACGAAATTTACGAACTGCTCCAGAACTAATTGGCGTGCATCAGCATTTGCAGAGACGGTCCTGCTGGACAGATCCTGGTAGCCGCGAGGGAGGTTCAGCCAAACCAGGCCATCTCGGGAGAAAAATTTTCCTCTGGGCACAACAACCAGAGATGCTCACAGGGCATGCGCAGTCTCCTCGTGCACCCTCCATATTGCCTCTCCAATCAGGTTCGCACAGCTAACAACGCGGAGCTGTGGAAACTGTTTCTCTGGCGGCACCGGTACAGTATCTGTGACTATCACCTCTTCGAAAAGGCCTGAAGACACGCGTTTGAGCGCCACCTCGCTGAACACGGCATGTGTGGCGAGCGTCAAGACCTTGGCAGCACCACTCGACCTCAAAAGCTGTCCCGCAGAGTAGACGGTTGCAGCAGTATCGATCATGTCATCCACCACAATTGCTACCTTACCCGCGACATCGCCAACAAGATTCATGACTTCATGCTTTGTTCTGCTGTCGCGACGTTTATCCACGATCGCCAAAGGAGCATCGCCAAGTGCTTTTGCGTATGCTCTGGCGCGGGCAACTCCACCTATGTCTGGTGAAACAATGATGATATTTCCAAGATTTTCGAGGCATGTTTGTACATAGTCAACCAAAACAGGTGACGCATAAATGTGTTCCACGGGAATGTCAAAAAAGCCGCATGATTGCGGCGAATGAATGTCTACGAGAATCACACGGTCCGCGCCGCTTTCACAGATCAAATTCGCTACAAGTTTGGATGTGAGTGCCTCCCGGCGCTTCGAATCCAGATCAAAGATCCGATCAGCTCGAGCATACGCGGAATACGGGATGACCGCAATGATTTGAAACGCATGGGCTCGACGACACGCATCTATCATAAGCAAGAGCTCGATGAGGTTCTCATTGACCGGCTGGCACGTCGACTGCAGGATGAAGACGTTGCAACCCCGCACGCTTTGGACGAGGCGCACGTATTTTTCCCCGTCGGCGAAATTTTTACAAATTAGCTCATCAGGCCCCTCTTTGCCAAGATATCGCGCCACGCCAAAAGCTAACTCTTTATTCGAACTGCCGGCAAAAAGTTTCAGTTTCGCCGGTGCAAAGAAGACTCCTCCAGAGGGCGCCAACGCTGGGGGCTCTGCAGACTGCAGGCACCACACTGCAGTGTTCCCTCGCTTCGAACAACAGGTGGCTCGGTTGGTCCGCTTGGCGGACAGCCTGCTGCGTCCATCTGCGACTGCAGCGGTAGAGCACGTGAATAAAACTTTCGAAGACGGCCTTTGGAGAAACATAAAACGCTCGCCGGCCTCGTTGTTCAGAGCGCCATTTCTCTGGCTGCAACTCGGACGAAATCCTAATACGAAAACAATAGCAACGCTCTCAGAGTATCTTTCGCGATATCGGATAAAAGCACCACAACCCTTGTAGAAACGAGTGCAGTCCACGCCTGCACAGGTACAGTCACAAGCACCGGCACCAGCCTGCAAACACGTCAACGCGACCGTCAGCGGCAGACGGAGCTGGTGCACCGCACGATAAGCTGTGCAGCAAAATCGTCGCCGCGATGTCGATTCAGATGCGTTCTGCAAAGCGACCGTATGGCGCATGAGCCGCGGAGATGCCATACATGTGTCCAGTAAAAGGGTATTCTGATCCATGTCCTCTATTCCTGGATTTCTCATTGTTTTCCGAACTTTTGCAAATGTATAGACTGCACATTCGACATGTAGCAGTACTGGTCTTCCTAGGATCCATGCGTAGTTCTAGGATTCTCGGTTGTATCTTCCTGGTCGCTCTTCTGACTCTCGCAGAAGGGCATTCATTCTTCCACTCTCGTAAAAAGCATTCGCGACGCCCTCGAGAAAAGCTTAGCAAAATAAGCTGTACCATACTTCATCCCACAATCAGAAGCCTCAACCCTTCTCAGCTCCGTACTCGTAGCGTGCTCAAAGCACGCGTTCTTCCAATTTTCGATCTATCAGTCGCGAAGCAACTCGTGGCGCTGTGATTCGCTCTAGTCGTTTGACGACGGCAAAAAGTCGACTTCGCCTCCCGCCAAGTCCTTCACAAGCTCACGGCGAAAGTTCACTAACCATGTCACGTCGAGTCATCGATTCTATTCGAACCACAAACGTACCTCTCTTTGTTGCCAACGACCACGCGGCATTCCTCAGCAGCATGACACTTCTGGCGTCGTACGCTCCCGAAGCCTTCTATCGCTTCTGTTTTCGAGGGAGAAGGGTCTGGGCTCGGCCCTGAGCCATCGCCACGATAGCAACCCGTAGAGGGAGTCACAGCTTTGCATGAAGAGAGCGCAGACGGGTCGGAATTTTACGGTTTGATCTCCCGTCTGGATTCTCCTTCCGTTGCTTGGTTCACCACGGACAGCATCGCGTGCCCAGAGTCCGACATCCCATGGAACAGCTTGCGCTTGCTTGCGCTTGCTTGCGCTTGCTTGCGCTCGCTTGCGCTCGCTTTTGCAGTGGACAGCGTACGCAACGAGGCATCGCGCCGAAGAAGCCCGTGATCGTCGGGTGCGGCATCGAGCGCGGAGACTGAGAACGGCATCTACGGAAACCTCTTACACTCGTAAAGGGCATGTAGCGCGCGTTCAAGTCAGCGTTCATGGTCCGCATGGCGGCCGCCGGCCATGGCGACGTGGATGATATGTTAGAACGCATGTCGACAGCGGAGTGCATCTGTTTCGAATGACGCGCCGAGACTGTACGTACAGAAGATGAGAATGGCAAGCGAAGCGTTCATCGGAACTACAGTCTGTGCAGGAAAGGCGTGGACAACGGGCAGAAGCGACGAAATCTTGACTTGTACGGGGACGTCCATATCCTTCGACTGCCGAGAGCGCAGCTGGAGCGACATGAGAGACGGGCGCATCTAAACTCGGAGGTGGGAGAGCAAAAGGAAGCAGCTGCATAAATATCCCGCAAAGGTTGGCGTTGATGACAATATGAAGGGAATCAAAAGTCAGCGTGCACTTGCTCAACAGGCGACCTCTTACAGTTTATTCTGAAATGGGTGTGAAACATCGTGTTCCTAATTGAGTCTATCCATCGGGCTCCCTGGCGTGCTCAGATAAAATATGGTCAGGGCGAGCCATCTCGATAGTTGCGTGCAAGTTGATCAATGGTGAGCGGAGTCCCTCGCCATGCCATATGATGCATTCGCCCTGTCAGAAGGTGTACCTTGCCGCCGTAAAACTGTCAAAAACTAGAGAAGATGCCTCTACAGAGGTCTACACAGCAGACCCTTTGTTGATTCCCTCTGAAGGGCAAATTCAACATTCTTCCGTCAGGCAACCAATTGCGGCATTGGTTTCAGAAAGAGAAGTTCGGGTCCGACCGAAACCTCTGGTCAGGCTGAAAGCTAAACGCAAGTTCGATGAGTCGCTCTCGTTCCATGCCGTCAAGCACCACGTGGTCGGGAAGCGTGCAGCTGAGCTCCTTCCGCACTTCAAGTGCTAGCCAGTAGGAACTGCATGTTCGCCAGTTTGAGCGTGAACGCTTCCACCCTCGTCTTCAATTATAAGCGTTTCGCTCGCAGACCTGCTCGCACCTGGCATTTTACCCGTTGCGTCCCAATGGCATTTCTTAGGCTTTTCCAGTAGATCTCATGAAGAGCGATAGTGGAGTCCGCAAACAACTACGTGATCAAGCTCGATCGTGCTCACGAAATCCGTGGGAAGATTCACGTCCAAAAGAACGTGCTTCGTAAGGAATTGGCTTAGCAGAGAGCACGTGCAAACGCAATGGTGCGCAACTTCTCGGAATGAAAACACCCGTAGCCGTTATCCGCCTCCTCTGAGAGTTCGCAGCACTGGATCAGAAACTAATAAGAAACTGACGTTGTCCGCGAAAGCATTCTCCTGAAAGCAGATCGTAACGAGGTCGTGTCTCAAGAGAAACTTCCTTGGGTTTCTGTTTCCATCCGCCAGATCTGTTTGCGAGACGAACTCGGCTGCCTCCATACCAGAAGAAACGGCAGCGCCAAATGCACGAACACGTCCTCGGTTCATCGCTCGCCTTGACTCATCTCCATTTCTGGAAACACTTTCCACATAATACGAACCCGGTGTAACACGCGCTACGTATTGGTGCATTTTGGTAGAAGCGGGCGGCAACGGTTTTCCGCATAAACTTTCCCAGAAAAATCGGTGCAGATTTTCAAGCAGGAACTGATGCATGTCGCAATCGGAGGAACTATGTGCGATCTGGATTATGCAGTCTCTGCTAGGAAAAGGATATAACATGCGTTGTGTCCTCTAGGATATTCCAGGCAGTCTGTAAAGCCGAGGAGACTACTGAACGCCTGTCCACCGGGCCCATTGAATCCAGTGAACACCGCCTATATATGTATTCGCGAATCGCAGCAAAAACGATATCGTCGTGAAGACAATCGCAGGAGCGCCAGCTAAAAGCGGCTCCAGCATACGAGCCTCCACAGCGCTCACGGCCTGGTATCTGAGGTTGCTCGAGAGTCCCATAAAAGCCCCCCAAGATATCGAATTGGCCAAGACAGGGGCAAGCTTCACCGAGCTCGATGCTGATTGAGGACCGAGACACCTTCGCGAGTACACGAGCAGTTTCGTAAGTGAGTGACCAACAACGGACGCACAGAATCCTACAGCACCAAACTGCAATCCTTTGAGAAGCAAACAAGCCGAACGTTGACCAAGGGTATACTGCATGCCCGGTTGCAGAGCAAACTTGGGTAGCCGCTCTAGATGCCCAAGCAACGAAGTGAAAGCAGAGTTTGTCGCGGGCATTCGATATGCATTCATCGTTGGTGAGAGCAACCAGACAAGGGAAAAGTCACCTACAAGTTCAAGCATGATATCCGATAGGTAGAAGTCAAACTCGGACCAAAAATTCCGGCCCCGCTGTTTAACCTCCGCTGCACTTTTGGAAAAGAAGCCGATGACTAGCTCCACCGCCATGACCGACATAAAACGAGGATTTGCAACAAGACGACTTCGAAGACCAGGCCACCTACTGGCCAGCGCACCGATTAGAGGGATTTTCTCGATAATGAGGAGGCGTTTCAGATCCTTCACAGCGAGACTGCCCTCACCGACTTTGCGCTGGAACTCCTCAGGAAGGGAAGAAACTCCGCGTTCCTCTCTCCTTAGCAAAGCTTCAATTTCAGGGTCGAGGGCCCTGTCCTCTTCATTATCGTCATTATCACCACCGTACTTCCTCGAACGTGTCCCATCGCCCGAACCGCCGCCGGGTGCCACTGCGCCGTACTCGTAGCTTGGGCTAACTTGGAACCTGGGCTGTTTAGCGTCCGCTCGTACACGACGTCTTCCTTCGACGAGGTGGTAAAATAGCTCGTTCCTAACTGGATGCGCAGATCCATCCTCCGCCAGTTGAAGTCCATTGAGCGTAATGGGCCTTCGATCCAGGCAGCTTGCTCGTGTCCTCTGCAAAGCACGCAGTTCGACACCACTCGTGTGGCTGCGTTTCGTCGGAGTCGAAAAAGTAGCGATCTTTCTGCAGCTTAAACGTAAACTAGCTTCGGGCCAACGAATCAGGAAGCATGGTAGATCCACCTTCGATGAACGTTTCAGCATTTTGCTACGCCGGCGAGGGATCGACACACAAAAAATACAAACCGTGGCCACTGAACAACACCGGATCTGTTGTCCAAAACGTATTCAGTTCGAATGGAGCATTGTACTGTTCGCTGCGCTCCTGCCTTTCGATTTTTATTCCGAATTTCTGTGCCGCGTCGGCATTCGACGCCCAGCAACAAAAGCTTACAGGCTCATACTTAGTTTTAGGAGTCTTCTTAGAGTTTGCAGAGAGATTCCGTCGACTCTTCGATGCCGGGATTCGTCACTTCATCTGAAACAAAATTATTCGCGACGCCTTTGAGCAAATGCTCAAAAATACCCGTTATCACAATCCATTCCATTCGGACAGGCCTTCAGTCTTCTCCCGTCCTTCCATGTAACATGTTCAAATCCTGCGTACTTCAATTTTTCCATCTTTCCGTTTCAAGGCAATGCTTGGGCACAGCAATGCACGCCGCTGGATTCACAGAGAAAGAAATTTGACGTCGTCCATTGACGATTTCTACATACGCTTAATCCAAAAGCTCAATGACTTTCTCACGTCTAACAATCGATCTAGTTCGAAATAAAACCCCCCTTTCTCCGTCAATGTCGACGACATGGTATTCGGCTCCAGCATGATTCCTTTCATGGCATATGTTACCAGAATCTCCAGGCTCCTTTGTCCGCATTGAAAACGTCCTAGTTTCTGGCCAGAATCATCACAGCAATCGCTTCATGTACAAATTCCGTCATCACTTTGCGCAAAGGAAGCGTAGACGGAATGAAAATAATCGACTTGTTCTCTAGACCGGATTCGTGTATGGTATGTTTTTCGTTAGGGGCAGCATCGCGTTCTACAAAATGCTAAATCGGACGGGACAGTGCGCTTGCGCGGTCAGTTCACAGAGTAATCGCCGAGGAGATCCTCGAGAAGTAGCCCCTGATTGCACAGTACTGTATCGGGCGCAGAGACGGAGGACGATATCGGGGAAAGCCATTAGTACCTGTCATGGGCGTGCAATGAGCGACGGAACAAGCGTTCACGCGACGCAGGGTCGTACTCAGAAGGCAGAGGAGGTGTAGTGAATTTATGGGACCACTTACCACAGCCAAGTGGTATCATTATCAAGGAATAAGCTAGCCTGCATGCAGAGAAGACGAATATGGCAAGGGAAGGCTGGATGGCAACCTCCGTCATGGAATGGTATGCCTTGGCAACAGCGAGAGGCGCCAAAATAGGTTCTTGAACGCCGTCGTCAACAATCCTCGCTGGCCTATATCGAATCTGGAGGCAAAGTAAAGACCAGAAAAGTTAAAAGCCGACTTCGGCTCGGTGATTACCGAAGAAGACGCATAAAAAGCCATCAAAGGCTTCTGCAGATGACAGTGGGAAGCGACCAAAACTTGAGATTTTGTACACCTGGCTTGTAGTCTTTCATCTCAACTTTGTTTCGCCCTTGCTGGAATGTATTGCGGTATATCGAAATCACTATGCTGTGTGCCGCATAGATTATAGATGAGTTGCCTGTAGGGTATATATCGTTTCTGAACAGTGCAAGGTGTACTGCATTCTTTCTTCAGGTCACTCATACCACAGAACTCACATGGTTGAGAAACGCTGGAATAGTGTGCATTCGCTCCGCGGCGTAAACAGATATTCTTAAAGCAAGTTTTCGGTCAATCGTAGAAAAGCGCCCCAACAGGCACTCTGCGGAAACCAAAAGCGACGATAGCAGCCACCACGGTCGTCTTTGTTTGTCGACATCTCGTTCGTGCGGCCCTGGAGACATTGCGACACAGTCGCAAAAAAGAGTCCTGTTTCATTCATGCCTGTCTTCCGCATAAATCGCAACGGCAGAGTTCCTGGAACGTCTCCGCCGGTATGCGGCGTAGGGGCTTCTGTTCGGTTGCTCAGCCGGCGAGACCTCCTTCGCGCGAAACAGCCGGATCGTACATGGGCATCCGCATACAGGGCGCCCTTCATATCTAACACCAAACTCAAGGAGAGTTCGGAAATCATCATCTATTCCAGCTGCAGCGGACTCATTTCGAGGTCTCCGTTTCGCTGTTGCAGAAGGCTCATACAAGAGCACCAGCCACTTCGTCGAGTCATTCAAGACACACCCCCTGACGCCTGGCCGTATCCTTTTATATAGGACAATACGCCAATGCACTATTTCCCGTCGCGCCCGGGCTTTGCCGATTCTATCGGGGTAGCGCTGCTTTCCATTGCTTCGTACAGTCCATGGTTGAGCCGCATCGAAGGAGTGTTTCCTTTCGTGAAACGTGATGATCGCTGCACATGGCGAATCGCTGAAGCGTGCACCGCAATGTAACGCACCGGGGCACATATCGTCGTCCATCCGCAGGTCCGTCTGTCTCCGGGCAGGTCGTCGCCTAGAGGCGCGAAGAAGTGCGTTCATTCTGAGGAAATGAAAAATTCACGGGAAATGTAAGCTGGGATGTACGTTTCAGAACGTCGACTTTAAGAAGAGCCAGCGGGGCGTTTCGGCGATGGAAAAACACGGAGACCTGATAAAGAAGGAATTGGCACAGAGGGCACGAGTTCGAGGACGACTTGCACTGGTCGGTCCAAGCAGCATCAATAAAGGCTTGGGGATCGTGGAGCGAGACCTCAATGCTGCTATTGATATATGGGGCTTTGCGGTGCAGAAGAAGGGACCCGCAGAGCTGAAGCGAACCAACTTTGTGGGACAGCTTCTCCAGGCCCAAGTGAACGTGGAGAAACTGAAACCGATAGCAGGGGACTGGTCGAGAAAAACTAGGAAGCATCTGCACATCAGTTGGAGACGTTTTGTCTAGGGCGCGTTCGCCGCCACTACTGTACACTGCCGTCTTTCGACTTGGAACGGCGTTTTGTGTGCGTGTGCGGTCGTCGATGTACGGGTTAGGCTCTTGAAGCTAATCTTATGGAGTAGACCAGAATACAGTATGTGCTTTTGTCGGGTTCCTCGATCGTGTCAGCCGAGATGCAAGGCTCGAACGTCTTGGCAGATATGGACGCTACATGTGTGGTGTGCCTCTACCATGATCACCGGATCCGGGGAACGTAGCGGGCACCATAAGTTGGCTACGACGATAGCATGGAAATGACTTGAACGGTCACCAGTACCAGCCTATGACGCAGGATAGAAGCATAATTCAGGTCAGTTCCTCATTCCAGCGTCAGTGCAGCATGCATGACAAGCATCGGCATTAAACGTATGTCCGTGTTCAGGAATCCCACCGTACCTAGTTTGGTTACGATGAATAAAACTAACGAAATTCCTTTTGAGAAGAGTGATGCATACGTCATCCACACAACGGTAAGCCGCAGAGAACGCTATGCTTTTGATAGAAGCATCGCGAGGTATCGCGTCAGGTCCCAACATTTCCATGTATGTCAAGGCGGTACTGCGATGGGCAGTAGCTTCGGCACCAGCGACAGAGTCTATAGCAAGAGATCGTTCTACATGAGTTTCCTATTTTCGATACTTTAGTTTGGCTGCAATGCGATGCGAACACGCATGTGCCAATGCGGGGTGTCGGACACGTGTCCTTCATCGATCGGAGTGGCGTCTCGTGCGGTGGACGCATTGCGCTTAATGAACGCATCTCGGAGATCAGGCAGTCAACTGACGCGATGCACATGCCGCCGTTGAAGGGAAACGCGATGCTGACCAGGAGCGTGTTGTTCAGCTGTAAAAAGTCGGATATCCGTTGAGGTGGTAGCCAAGTACAGTCTTTCAGCTCGTTTCTGTTTCAGCCCTCAAACAAGTCTAGTCAAGTGTTTTTCGCTGTATGTAACACAAGGGTTCAAAGAGCATTCTTTTTCAAAAAAACTAAAATAGGAAAGCTATGAAAAAGCAAATCGACGATCCTGGAGGTCCAGGGTCGCCGGCTGCCAGAAAAAAACAAAAAACAGTACCGAGTCCAGAAGAAAAGGAAGAGAAGAAGAACCGAAAGGGGGAGGCTCAACGTCTAAGGCGGCAAGAAAGACAACTGTACGACGAGATGGTGGCGAAAGCCGGTCTTCTTAAACATATCAAGGATCACTACAGGGAAAAGATGCGAGACGCATTCGAAAAACGTTTCGATTCGTACTCCAAGAGTATTTTCAAGGCGTCGTCAGGACTGATGCATCTAGCGAGGGAGATGTATCGCGACGTGACGAACATGGAAACGGTCGAGATTCCGGACGAGTTTTTCGATAAGACCTTTATTCGTCAGCTGATGCTTGGTACAGAGGAAGCGCGGAGGGAAAATGAGCGGGTGGAAGTCCTCCACGAAAACTTCGCGGAATTCTGCTTCGAGGGTAATCGATACTGCGGTGACGGAAATATTTACACATACGGGGCAATGAAGTACATTACGAACCTGAAGAACCAATTGACGATGAACCACGAACGTTTCATGATACGCGACGTGTTTGCACTCTATCCCGGCGTCTCTCGCAAGGGGATATGGACGATTATCAATGGCATCACGAACAATCGACAGTGTGAAGATGAGTTCGAATTTGTCGACAAGAAGGCGTCACGCAGGAGCACAAATTAGGATTCTGTAATCCGTGCAGTTGTAGAAGAGCACCGTGCAGTTTTGGGTCTGGCGAATCCAACAGACAAGATATCAGAGCTGAAAAAAGATAAGGAAAGATACTACCGCCTCGTCCTGCGCTAAGTTGTGTTTCTGGACCGTGAACTCGAACGCAAAGTAGAGATGAAGCTGAGTGAAGAGACAAATGAACAGTGGGAGAGACGGAAGGCCTTCCTAATGGGTAAGCGCTTCAACGCGGTTCCATTGTACAATATCAAGTCACATTTTGTGACTATCGACTCCGCAGTCCTTCACGACATCATGAAGGAGATCAGTCCGGAGTTCATTGTTAGCAGGGAGGACTTCACCGGCGAAAACCGGAAGACGTACTGGAAGAATATCTTCAATTTCAAACGTCTGAGAGTGAGCGAGCAAAAGTTGTTCACTGGGATGATCGAAACCGATGGAGTAGCCTTGTGTGTACACTATCGGCGGTTGAAGAAAGATCGGTCAGTCCCTCCCTCAGCTGCGCCCGTGACGAAAGATGAAGAAAACAAAGAGGAGGATCCTGCGATGCAGGAGGTGGAGGATAACGACTTTGTCGTTGACGAGGCGAAGCATGAAGAAAAGAAGGAGGTGGGTCCTGCGACGCAAAAAGTGCATGAGAACGACTTTGTCGTTGACGTGACGAAGCATGAAGAAAAGAAGGAGGCGGATTCTGCGACGCAGGAGATGGAGGATAACCACATTGTCGTTAGCGCGGCGAAGCATGAAGAAAAGAAGGAGGCGGATCTTGCGACCCAGAAAGTGCAAGATAACGACTTTGTCCTTGGCGCGGACCCCGGGAATACGAATATCATAACCATCGCAGCACCGAAGCGTACGGAAGATGGGACTGACGGTAACTTACGTCAGAAAGATATGCGTCTTTTGAGATTCTCGAGAGCGAGGTACTATCGAGAATCGGGAATCATGAATGCAAGGAAGAAAATCGAGGCATGGAGAGCAGGAATGAAGGATCACCTGGAAGCTTTGAGCGAGGTGACGAGCCGCGGAGCGGACTTTCGAGCTTTTCGGGAATGCATGGAAGTTCGCGTTGCGCATTGGGATGCGCTGTGGGAGGAGTACACCAAGCCCCGGTGGGCTCGGTTGCGAATGAATCTCTACTGTGAAAAGCAGCGGGCGTTCGCGAATTTTTTTAATCAATTGAGCGCCCTCGAGTAGAATGAAAGTCAGAGGCTCGTAGTAACGTATGGGGCAGGGCGCTGGGCGCCCAAGAACGGCACTACGCCAGCTCCAACGACGAGGGTGTACAAGGAGTGCGCAAGGCGTTTCGTTACGATACCTGTAGACGAGTTCCGAACGTCCTATACACACCACGAGCTGGGGTGCACACTTCAGAGGGTCGAAATGGAAAAGTGCCAGAGGAGCCCTGAGGAAATAGCAAAGTACAGACCGCTGATGGAGGAGCAAATGGAAACGAGGGCGAAAGTGCGAGGGCTGCTTGCATTAGTGTGTACAACCAATGATGGCAAGAAACGTACGGAATTTGTTAACAGAGACTTTAATGCCGCAATCAATATAAGGAGATGTGCGGTGCTGGAGAAGAGACCTCCAGAGTTGACGAGAGACAACTTCATTGGACAACCTCTAAAAGTTGAAATATATGAGACAGGGTTGGAAGCAATAGTAGGTGGCCGGTCCAAAAGGGCTGGGAGGCGTCTGCGCCACAGATGGCGACTTCTTGTCTAGGGCGGGTCACTCGCCACTTCTGTACACGCCCGACGTCGTTCGACTTTCGAACGGCGTTGTTGGTGTGCGGTGTCAGCGCCGTCCATTTGTTTTATTCTTCTCAAGGCGCTTCCACTGCGGTTTGTGGTCTTTTGACGATGTTCTTGGGTATGAAGCTGAAAAGATGACTCCCCGCCCCCATGAAGTGTCTAGTTGACGAGCAAGGGGACGTTCGGCCCTGCTTCCCAGGAGAAGCGACGGAAAAGGACTTGCCAGCTCCTGCCCATATTCGAGTGGACGGGGAAAGTTGCCGTCTGTGAGAGAGCCGAAGGTGCTTGCTTTCGGCAACACCTGCTGCGACGTGAGCGAGCACTTTGGTCGGGGTACTCTTGTAACTGGCGGGGGTGCCAATACGTGCAAGTGCCTTTCAGATCGCCACCAGAAGTGCACTAAACGGATCCAAACCTCAGCACCTCCACTTTAACGCTTTTGTGGGTCCATGAACACTCCGACGACGCAAGGGATCGTGACCGCGTCGCGCTTTGCCCAGAGAGGCCCGTGGCAGGGAAGGCTGTAGAAATCTTGCCGTTGTCGAGCTGCATACGATAGTGAACGTTCGTCAAATCGCACACATCCCTCGCCGATGCAGTGAAGGTTGCCATGAACCTGTTGAAACGCATGCATATCGTCGAACCTGGGAATGATGGAAACATTTACGCATTCTGACACCTCTTGGGTTAGTGCGCATCGTACTCTTCGCACCATGAGCTAATCTGGCGCCAGAACTGACCTGGGTTCCGTGAATTCCTTTCGAATGGACCATCTCGCTGCAAGTAAAGTTAGAATGCAAGCTTCCGCTCTGTCGTCTATGGAAGTCACCGATCCCCACGGTTTGTAGAATGAATCAGATTCTATTTGGAACCGCGGTGGAAAAGCCTCCACTCCCTTTGCATTGACGAGCTTTAAGTAGCATTAGACGCCGCACGGGAAATTCTTCAAAGGTGCACAAGAACGAGTCCTCTGCATAATTCGCACGCGAGCTTGAGTGGGCATTGGTAGACGCGTGTCCTAGCACGCATAGAACGAAGATGACAGACTACTGCTTGCGGCCCCCAAATTGGCGGCATTGTTATGTGTTTCAGTGGACCAAACAGGTAGCTGCACTTCTCGAGCGTGACTTCAGCTCAGGCACGATTGAAGAGACGAGATCGACCGGATCGCAGTCGCAATTCGGAATCGCTCTCCTCCTGACTACGCAGGGATGCACTAAATACTGGTAATACGCGGAAGCAAGCTTCGAGCTGACCCTTGCTATGGTCTGCCTGAGCCTTCCAGTCCACTTGCGGGACCGGTAGCGGCACATCCAGCGCCATCGAAGGCGTCTCTCATAAACGCGATTCCTGGAAACTTGCCAAATCCAGCCATTGTTTCTGAGAAGAATACAGTTCCAGGGCTCATGGTCGAGTCCGCAAGTATCCGCATCAAGGGCGAGATCCTTGGAACAAGAACTGTCAGCCGGCATCTATCCGGACGAGGCCGTCTCGTTGCATGAATCCCATGTCATAAAAATATAAATAGAGCATATAACCTGTGGATCACGAAAGCAAATCTATGCACAACTAGCGTCACATAGCCGCACATACGCAACGCAGCTGCTCTGGCGCTTCTGTCGCGTCGAACACGTTACGATGCAGTGCGAAAACGGCACGCTTCTGAGCTACATCAAGGTCCAGGTATTTTGTACCAAGCGGTTCTATGAACCCCAGGCAAAACAATAATCTCCTATGCGCAACGGAGCCCGCGATTTCCCGATGTGCATGCCGTGCGATGTTGCTCTTGTGTGAAAAAGCGGAGCGCCTGCTGCCCTGTGAGTTCGCCATTCGCCGTGTCTCCGCGTCCAGAAGGCACCATGGCCAGAATACGCTGCCGACAAGTTCAGCCTTAAAAAAGTTGCCGTCCAGGCTCTAGGTTAACGCACGAAAACCCCCCGTACAGCATTCATGGCATGGGAGCCGCTCCCTTGCGGAAAACCTGAACTCGGCGGAAAGCGATTGTGCCCGGGCGGCCGGATGCTGCCACGACAAAATGTAGACGTTGCAGTAGACGATTTCGGCGGAGCTTTTCCTCTTTTTCCTTGTTACTCAGAGAAATCCCACTGGACTTTTTTGGTGACGCATCCACACCAGAGTATTGGTATGAGTCTGTCTCCCCGGCATCAGAAAGGCGGTCTGAGTTGCGCGCAGTACCATTTTGATGTGTCGGTTCCGAACTCATATCGATCAGATCTGTCTCGACACTGTCCACCATCATCAGACGATAGACAATGACCCGCTGCTTCGCTCCAATACGATGCGCTCTGCTTATGATCTGATGCTCTTGGGAGCGATTCCAAACAGGTTCCATGATGATCATGCGTGTTACAAAGCTGAGGTCGAGTCCCAGTGCGCCTTTTTCATCCATCAGGAGGATCCAAGTGTGCGGATCGTAGATGAACCGGTCGATCTGAGCGCGTCGCTCTGTTGGACTCAAGCGCGAGCAATAGTATGCAAAGTCAAAATTTCCTTGACACAAATGGTAGTGAATGACGTCGAAATGATGAGCAAAGTTTGAGTAAATGATCACTTTTTCCCGCTTGCCGTGCGCAACACAACTCTGTCTGCTGTTGCCTCCTTGATCAGAACAGGGAGCGCCCTCCCGGCTCGCTGTGTATGTCGCGCTGGACCACTCTCCGAGAAGCTGCAGCATGCGGGCGATCTTACTCGTCATTTTTCGATCCCACCTGGGAACCCAGGCCTCTTGAGTGAAGCTGGGCTGCATTTCGATCAAATCGACCGGCTCCTGGCGGCGACCGAGCACATACTTGCGGCCACATATGTTGCACGCATACCTATTCGTAGCCGCACAGTCAAGGCACTGGATATGAGCACACGGCGTAACGATTGGCATGAGGGAGCCAATGCGACCACAGGATTCGCAAATACAGCCTTGGGCATATACAGGGTCGCGAAGCACGCGCTCAATATGACGTAGTCTATCTTCTATGTAATCGACTGGTGACAGTGCCGCGGCAATGTCGGCGCCGGCGTCGCCGAGCGCTGGAGGCCCACCACAGTGTTCTCCAGGAGATTCTGCGGGGGGCAAAGGTTGTGCGCAGCGTTGTGCGAAAGGTCCCGTCTCTATGCCCGTAGACTCGAATGCTTGCATGGGGTAGCGCAGCGCTTCGACCGCCGTCGATTGGGTCCCCGTCTGTGCAAGCTCTGGATCCAGGTTGCCTGCTGCCAAGCTCGGGCTCAGCGACCAGAGGCACCGCCGCACTGGGGCAGCTGGAGCGGCGTCCAAAGCGTTCCACGCAGAGTGATCATGCTTCATCAGGACCTGGGCTCTTCTCCGCTTGCAATCGGATGATTGGGCTAGAGTGGAGCTTCCGGTGCTCACAGCTCGATCCATTCCGTTTTCGAAATCAGCAATTGCGTCCCCGCTACAGGGGCTCCACCAGTCTTGATTCGTCTCAGGTACGTGGCGCTTTGCACCGCAACGAAAGCCCAACGATGGGCTCGTATTGTCCTTTGCAGCCTGCATAGATTGTCTTAAGGTGCGAAGAAGCTCTTCGAGTTCCTCTCTAATAACTTCAAATTTCATATGGCCTGTCACGCAACAACAGAGCCTTAGGTTCTGCAGTACAACTCGCGCGGATTTTCTGTTTTCGGGATTCAAAAGCGATTCCCGATGATTCTCGTCGAAAAAGTCAGCTAGGAACAAATTACGCTTGACTACGGACACAAGCGCATTATAGGCATCCGCCTCCTCTTTGGTGAAAGAAAGCATTTCATCGCGTACTTCCAGATGAGGTATGTCCTGAACCTCTTCCTTCGTGGACCGGATCATGATATGGTCTAGAGTTTGCTGTAGGATATGAATGCCCTCGTAGCCTAGTGCGCGCTCCAGCGGTCGCTGAACGCACTGCTGGAAGACCGCACGGCGCGCCCATACGAACGGTTCCAGTCCAAGAAAGGAAAAAAGTGGGTACAGGTGATGCACCTCTGCAATTCCACTCTTGGTAGTTGGAGTTGGAGTTCCAGTCATGATCCATCGCCGCTCTGCTAGTACTATGAGGCAGCAGCGCTGCAGACTGGTGCATGAAAGCGAACCCAGTGAGTGTCCCTCGTCGATAATCATACGTAGCCAATAAACCCGATTCAAAATGCTCAGCCCACGAACCAGTGAGCTATACTCGCTGCGAAGTTCGTTCAATGATATGAAGACGACATCGTAGTCGGCGATTTCCCGCACCACAGCATTTCGAATCTGGCTGAAGAGGCAGTAGCGGAGCTCATGTGGTGCTCGCACGAGACGACGTATCTGAACCGTCCAATGAGGTATCAGGTTCTCGGGTAATGCTACAAGTGTCGTTGGAACGCAGACAATAAGGTGATAGTCGAAAGCACACTCTATTTCTGGTACGCGCCTGCTCTTGCACCGTCTCCGAAATGGCATCGCAAACGGCTCTATCGCTGCGCTGGGTCCCTGCGCGTACTCTGATGGCTCCATGAGCAGCGTACCGTCCGCGCCCTGGTTTCCAGTGTGTTCATTCGCCAGCGCGCACAGACCCGCGCATTCCAGGATTGTGCTCCGCGAGGCTCCCCTGCACAAGCGAGCACCCGCAGCGGAGGCAGCGGGAATGCCCTCCGATGCGAGACGGAGAAAACCGCTCGGTCCCTGCAGATATTTTCCGCTAACAATGAAGAACCAAAGTTTTTCGCGTCCCGGCTGCACATATAACATTTCCGATGGCGGCAATACGCAAGTCTTTGCTGTGTATGGGTTTTGCTGGACCACGAGGCGCAGATAAGCTCCTATAGCGCCCTTAGCGGCAACGCTTCCGACGATCGATGACAGCACACCTTCGTGGCATTGTAGCCAGTTGCCCAAAAACCGCAGCAGTTCCGGTACCTGTCCCGTACAGCATCCGTTGATGTGGTTGTGAAACATATCTGAATACTCCTCCAGCCGACTGCGCACTGCTCCAACATCCTGTGTGAATTCATCCAAACTTGCTCTGCTCAGCCTCGCTCGCGCTTTCTCAATAACCTGGTCCAGGAATTGTAGTGTTTGCTTACAAATAAAGACGGCCAAATCGGTTTCCGAAGAGCCGAAGTACTCAACGTCTACGGAAAACAATGGAATGGCGGGAATTGTACTGCGTGTACGTGCGATCAGCGCAAGTGCAGTTACGGTTTTGCCCAGACCAGGCTCATCACAGAGCAACCCTCCGCGACAATCATAGCAGGTGCTTTGATTGCGCTCTAGACGCCGATGCATCCAGTTGAAATAGAGATCTCCGTCCAAATGCTGAAGAAGAGGGTTTTTCCACTGGGGTAGTGGCGCTACTGGCCCGCATCGGTGCTCTCGATGACGCTCGCGCGAGAGCATCCACAAGACAGCTGCCTGCTGGTGCTTAAACAGCTCCACATTCAGCTCGGGTACGATCGGGTTCGTTAGGCAGCGGAACCAACTCGACAGCTGACCAAGCGCCAAAATCGTTGGGCTATCTGTGTGCTGAAATATCTGCACTAGCACATTTTCCGGCAGAGTTTGTAACGAGGAGCACTGCGTATACGCTGACGCATAGATGTTCTCGAGGTGCTGCATCGCTCTGTGCTTCAAATGCAGGAAAGCTTTGAGTTTCGATGGTAAAACGCGGATAACTTGCGCCAAGCGAAAACGCTTGGGCGTCGCAGAGTGCCTGTTATCTCTCGCGTCGCACGCTGTGCATGGATAAACGCCGCAGCTGGGAATTCGAGGCGACGGCTCCAGGGTGCTGCCGAAGAGACGCTCCATCAGGAGGTGACGTGCAAGCCATAGAAAAGAATCATGTGTTGCGGATCGCTTACCTGGTATCAATCCAATGGTTGCATTTTCTGGTGGCTCTTTCTTCAGATGCGGCGTTAGAGAAACCACGAACCAGATCTGGCGATCGATTTCCTGCTTGACACATTCTAGCACTTCAAAATCAAGAAACTGCTGCAGCGTGCGCAAGTATCCAGCGACTTGTCCACTGAGCAGCAGAGAATAGCCATCAATGCTGACGTGCGTACCCTGATCTTGCTGCACAGATCTCTCTACTAATCTGACGCTGGCGATTTCCGGTTTTGTAACATTCAGCGGGCGCACGTCCCGGGCTATGATTCGGAGCCTGGCTTGATCCGCAGCGTGGACATTGCTGTCATCTGAAACTATAGATAGGCGAGCAGCACTATGCGATTTCTCCCTGCACGGCTGCATGTCAATAAATTCGGGTACTTTCCCATTAAGGTCGACGCTAACGTCGTTACCGGGGGCGCAGCCGCTGCCGTTGAGAAACCGCGCACCACAACCAAGTGGCATAGATCCTCTTTCGGTGTTATGCCCGGCGAGTCCGAGAGTTTTCACGAAAGGAGGCAACCTGGTGGCCGTTTCGGAGACGCCGCCGTGCACTTTTTCGACCGGATACAGCACAACCTTATTCCCAAGCTTTGATGCTGTTGTCCAGTCTACACAAAAGAGGTCCTAAGCGAGTGCGTCGTTCGTGGTTGATGGCAATTTTGCGGACGAAAACTACGGCTCCCGCAACTCACATTAAATTATGGTCGCTCAACTCTGTGGTTTTGCGAGAGCTCCTACTGGCTGAGACCAAATCCAAAACAGGTGCTCCAGAGGTGCTGAACAGGAACGCTTACGATTGCATACCTCGACACAGCCCAACGTTTATCAAGGGTACTGTGAAACGCCGAAGCGACTAACGCAAACCTTCCTGACTTTCGGTCACGATCTTCGTACCGCAGCAAGCTCTGAAACCAACTATCTTTCACACAGGATCAGTCCAAGACTTTAACAGATAACTCAGCGTAAAATTGTTCGCAGGCTGCTCACGCCCAGGCGCAACAGTCTAGGTTTGGAGTACCTTAATTATGTTCCACCCCATGTGGATGCTATTGAATGCTTTTTCGCAGTTTACGGGAGATTTGTTCGAAGCGCGTTCATTTGAAGAAATAGGAAATCTAAAGGAAATGTTTGGCCATGGAAGTGGGGGATTCCGGAGTGCCGTCATTGCCGCCTACTGCTGGTAAACAACGAAAAAATCCTCTTCTCGCCGATCATCAATAGCAGATGAGCCAGTAAAGAAGAAGAAGGGGAGATCGGAGAAAAAGCTTTCTGCGCGACGGGGCGATGACGAGACTTTAGTGGCGCCGAGGGCGCGAGTTCTAGCAATCTAAGCACTGATGGGTTCAACCATCAGCAGGTAACACATGGAGTTCATGAACTGAGATTTCAACACCGCCATCAATAAAAGACGGTGTGCCGTGCCGAAGACGAAACCCGAGGAGCTGACGCGAGCCAACTTCGGGGGATGGCCTCTCAGGCTCCAAGCGGACAAAGGGAAGCTGAAGCCGATAGTTGGGGGCAGGTCGAATACAAGCTGGGAAGCGTCTGCGAGAGGGTAGATACATGTACCCTCCATGGTCGTTGGACATTTTTCGTTCCACGAAGCATTACAGGGCAATTAGCTCTGCAACGATTTTGCGATTGGTGACTCAAGTCCAAGTCCAAGACTCTTTCCCGATGGAACTGAGGGGACGGGAGCCTTTTGGAGCATATCCCCTCGGATGAATCATACTGTTGTCGAAGGCAGGTTCGTCGATGACCGCAAAGAGCGGAGGATAATTTTTTCGAGAAAATCGATTCTCTGACGTCAGACGTTCAGTGAACTTTGGACACGAGCCCATGAACTAGTCCTGAAGCTCGACATCGAGTTTTCTCTTTGTCGATCCTGCACCGCGGATCGCTGCGCCCATCACATGCCTCGAACGGAAAGATCGTGAAATTGAAGAATACGTGATTGAGTCATCGTATATGTAAGTAAAGGAGAAGAGTCGGAGCATGTATTTATGCATAAAACAACGATATCCGTTATTTTTTGAGCACTGGTTCGGGAGCGTCGCGAATCATTTACATCACAGAGATGTAGCGGATTCCAGCGGGAAAGCGCCACTGGAGCCAAATCGAAAGCCTACTGGTATTTCTAAAATCATCTATGAAAGTAATAAACCCTCAATATTGCACTAAGAATATCGAGCCTGAACAACGAGAAACAACTCGGAAGAAACCTATTTGCAGGAACGGAGCGAGCAGTCCAGCGTTCCATTTCAGTGCGACACGCGGCAGGAGCGTGTATTCCAGACTCGCGGCCCTAGCATCTGCGATGCACCCGCCAGCGTCGAGCCGACAGAGGCAGCAGGCTCGCAGAGCGTATGCTCGACATTAATCATGATCATACATACCCATAACTTCCAAGAGTGATCGGCGTCTCTCGAGGGTGCGAGATCTTGTATAAACATGTATGTATAGAAACTTTATATCCCTGCGGACTGGCTGGCGAGGCACGCACGCGACCGGAGGTGCGCGGCACCATTCACCGCCGTGCGCGCGTTCCAATACGCATTTGTGAGTAAGTGCTTGAACTCATACGGAAAAACTCGTGGGAATAGTGACGCAGAGACGTAACTCGCGCACCAGGAGCGCTTTGTCACACTGTTAATTAGGGATTCTTAGAAGTTTCCTTAGAAGTATCGAGGGTTATTACTCAGAGACATTGGTTTTTGCGGTTAACGTAACTAGTTCGTCTGGTTGACAGCGACAGTGCTCTGTTCCGTGAAAGCCGAGGTCTTTGTGCGAATGGCGTGTTTGCGAGTCGCATTCACTCCTTCGGGGGCTGTATCTTCAGAGAAGTTTTTGATTAGGAGGAGGAACTGCACCAGTGTTCGGCGAGCGAGGTCAGGAACGAGCTTTGCAACGCTTCCGCGCTGTCACGTCGTACAACGTTCTGCTGAAGAACCTCGGAGTCACGCCCTCTGCACTGTGCTAGAGCGAAAACGTGCTTCTTTGCCGTTTAACCCGAAAGTGTGGACGCAAGGATCCGCATCTGGGACTGAGAGCCCGTTAGCAAGTTTATGTGGTGGAGGATACGGCGGCAACAGTGGCCACAGCGGCGGCGGCGGTGGTAGCGACGGCGGCCGAGGTCGTAACGAAAGACCAGACGGGAACGACGAGAATGGACCACTCTCGCTTCTGACGCAACTGGGGGCCTTGCTCTTCTGTATCTGGCGAAGACTAGGTGACACAAACCCGGAATGTCTCCGTGCTTCTCTGTTCGGGACGGTACTACTGGCGACGCAATTCAATGAAAATCCGCATACGAGGAGGCACGTTGCGGGCTCCGTCGTAGATGCAGCAGCCTTTGTTGGCGACTCGCAACGACCCGTTGTTATTTTGTTGTCGTGGCTCGGTGCACAGCAGCGACATATGGTGAAATACGCAGAGTGGTACAGAGACCGTGGCTACGATGTGATCACGTTGTTTAATGGTCTCCAGACGGCGTTGATTCCGGCCTTCTCGCGACGACAAGCACTGCGTGTGCT
This sequence comes from Cyanidioschyzon merolae strain 10D, assembly GCF_000091205.1. Classification (NCBI taxonomy): domain Eukaryota; phylum Rhodophyta; class Bangiophyceae; order Cyanidiales; family Cyanidiaceae; genus Cyanidioschyzon; species Cyanidioschyzon merolae. Next base: position 605,918 of record NC_010139.1, on the reverse strand, counting down.
ACATTTAATGGACGAAATCCCTGAAAATAGACCGATAGTGGTCCATTCGTTTTCTATTGGCACAGGAATCTACGGCTATATGCTAGACATCATTCAGCGGGGCCAGTACGTCACAGAGGATATGGGTCGAAAACTCCAGCGGCAGATCCGAGGAGTGATATTCGATTCGGGACCAGGACACATGCAGGCGAGTTCTCTAGCCCAAGGTCTCTATGCAGCCTGTCCAAAAGTGGGGTACCGTGTCTGGAATGCTGTTGCGGAAGCTCTGTTTCGATTTCTGAATGTTGCTGAGGGTTTCCGGGCAGCGGAACACGCCCTGCAAAACGTGCAACTCCCATCCGTTCCGCAACTCTACCTCTACAGCCTCGATGACAGCATTGTGAAAGACCTTGACAAGAGCGTGCGTGAGTACATCGATGCTCAGAGACGTCGGGGGCTGGAGGTCTACCAAAAAGTTTGGGAACAGAGCCAACATGCCACACATTTCAAAGTGCATCCCGAAGAGTACAAGGCACAAGTGGAGAGCTTTTTGAAGCGAGCTTTGAGTGATGTTGAGGTCGGCATGCGCGGCATGCTCGACAAACTGCATGAGGCGACCGGCGATTCCGAGTCGAAGGCTAATCCGACTTCGATAACAGCAGCACCAGCAGCAGCAAAATGAAGATTGCTGCAAATCCAGAGACAACAGGGCAATATCTCCGACCAGATTACTCGGCCACGTTGCAGAATGCGACTAGGGCGATCCTCCGCGACGTTTCTGCATGGACGAGCGTTTCTTCTGTACTTTTAATGCGCCCCTAATCTTTCTGGATACATCGATATTAGGTTCGAGTCCAGTTGGGATGCGCAGGGTCTGCAAGCTCAACGGAGCGAAAAAGTTTCGCAGCTGTAGGGTAAATGGATATCCAGTCACAAACGCCTCCCAGCCGTTCTTGGCGGGCCCCCTGCAATCGCCCTCAGCTTCTACTTTTGCGCGTCGAGCCTGAGAGGCTGCCCAACAGAGTTGGCTCGCGTGGGCTGGTCGGGTCTCGGCTTCGCCGTGCATCGTCTGATATTCATGGCGGCATTGAAGTCCCGGTTCACAAACTCGTTGCGTTTCTTCCCGCCAGTTGAACACAGTAGTGGGAGAATTCCTCGAACTCGTACCCTCTGTCCCACTACAGTCTCGTCACAATCTTCATCTTCGTAACATGCTCTTCTTCGCTGCGAGGTTGGCGAGAAGAGGATTTTTTCCTTTTTTTGTTGAACTCGGGGACAACGGAACTCCGGGACCCCCAATTTCCACGTCCAAACCATTTTGTAGATTTTCGATTTCTGAAAAAGAACGCCTTTCGAGCGAATCTGCTATAAACCTCGAAAAAGCATTTGATTACACCCACCTAGGGCCGGAACACAATGTAGGTGAAAGATTATGAAACGTATACAAGCACGCTGGAGTCTTCGTTCCACTGGCACGGACAAGTCGTTTATCACTAGGTAGGGATAACCCGTGGATCAAATGTCCATCAAGGTCTGGCACCATCGCAAAGGAGCTGCCAGCATCCTCTGCCGTTTCCTCTTTGGGAGGTCAGCACTAGGCATCGTTTCTTTTGCGTTCCATCGCAATTCTAGGATGCCACATTTGCTTTCATGGCCGTCACATCCATTCTGATCCTCAAAGCCTCCACATAACATGAAACCGACGCAGGCGCAGTGCACGTGGCATCTCATCATGCTCGCTAACGTACACAAACCGAAGATTCGCTCCAATCATGCATCAAGGGAACAGAGTACCAGCAAAGTTGCAGGCATCACAGCTACCGGAAAGCTGGCAGCGCCCCCCATGACGGAATCACTAGCAGTAGCATCCTTGAGGATGCTGCAGATGGCGTTTCAAATATTGCTCCGCGGAGGCCTTGCCTTCAATGATGATAATGCAATCCGGCAAGTCAGTGAAGGGGAAACTCAAGCCTCCACGAAAAGAACCAAGGCCGCAAAAAGTTTGCATATAGCATTCCAACCGTACCAAGGCAAAAGCTGATAGGCAGCCAGGTATAACTTTTCATCACTGTTCGAATACTCTGTTAAATTGTCCAAAAAATCACCGGCACAGGCCCGCGGCAAACGAAAAATCAGTGTAAACGGTAACGGTCTACCCGCACCGGGATAAAACCAGCCGTTGAGAAGCACATCAACGAGAAACCATACCTGCAGTATGCGCGCGGGTGAAACTTGGAAGATTTCCGTTTGTTGCACCTTTGAGAACCACCTAGGAACTTGTCTGGAGCGAATCGAACGGGCGACTTTTGCACCTAAACTTGACCCCAAGAAAACTGGAATCATGGCTTGGAGGTTAACGAACAGTGCCTCCGGGCGCGAAGGCTCTCCACTCCAAAGCAACAGCGTGATCAACAGGCGCAAGCCCAAATAGTATATAACTGGGCCCGTAAACCAGCATGGTATGATATTTGTATCCCGTATCAACCAAAAAGTGGAGCGTTTCCACTGAAAAATTCGAAAAAACCACAGCATGAGCGGATTGAAATTGAGTCGCTCCAGAAGTCGCAGTCGTTCCGAGTGTCTCGCTGCAAGACGCGGCAGCGCACCGCACTGCGTACGGAAGATGCTGCCTTTGCTAGCGGACTCGTTCCAAGGCTCAGCCGAACCCGCCCCAGGTGAATAATTGTCCGTGAGGGGCGCGCGCTTCCCGTTGGAAACGCTCGCAGCAATAGGTTCAACATTCGCGGCATGTGCAGACACATCCGGAGGCGTTTTTTCGAGAGGTACATCCTGGGCCTCGCCGATACTGGCCCGCTCGTTGCCGCTTTCGCAGTCGATCCAGCAGACGAGACTCCAGAGCTCTGTGCAGCAAGCGGCACCAACGCTGCATGCCAGTGCCGTGGCTACATCGATCGCGACAAGCTTCACACAAGAGGAGGGAGGACAAAAAATACCAATAAAGTAGAAAAACGCCATTGCAGAATTCTGCAGGATGAGAAACAAAATGAGGAAAGTGCGCGACGCCCATGCTGGAGTGGGGATTCGGGCACATGTCGCATGCATATCAGAATCGCGAGGAGCCTCGATGGTATTCGCAGTGGATACCCCGAAAGCACTTGCAGATTCCAGAGGTTTTGAGGTGTCGGAAACGTGCGAAGCACGCGCAACGGTCGACCCCGGTCGATCAAGACCCCGATGAACCCCGTGCTCGCAGTCGACAGGGATGTGATGGACGCCATCATCAAGCGATGACGCCCTCTGCCGCGAGATGCGGGACCAGTTATGACCCTGTGGAGTGCTCTTGAGTGATCTCGGGGACTCCCGCCGGGCGCCCCGATAATGATTCTGGCCAGCTAAGATGATGACACCGAGGATGAGCATCCAGAGAGAAGCGAGTTCGCCCACGGAGCGCCGTTGTGGTATGTAATGCGCGCAGGCTTGCAACTTGCGGCTCGCTGCCTCATTGCCGCAGGACCACGCGTGCACCACTTGCCGACTCATGACAGGGTCGACTAGGTAAGGGCGCGGATCCTTGTTCGGATCCGTTGGCACGAATCTAACAGAGACCGCCTGAGCCGAGTTACGGTTTCCAGCGGATGCGTTCCGCATAGCGTCGTGCACCTCTGGTAGCTGCGAAATCCGAAACTCGATGTGAGATACGAAATATCGCGACTCTCCCACACTTAGCGGATCTGAGACATAATGAACTAGGAGTTCTGAGCTCGCGTTTTCCCGACGAAATCGATTGGTATCGAAAGGTCCCGTGTTAGCAGGAGATGCTCGCGTGTGCTGGCTTACCGCTGTGGGACTATCCGTTCCACTCATCATCCTTACGCGGTGCACATCGAGCCACATAGGACCCTGGGATAGCACCTCAAAAGAGTTCGCGGTTTTCGAACACTGCAGCGTAAAGCGCGAAGGCTTGAGAAACAGCAGAGCCGGGCCGCTCAGCGCAACACGCTGTTCGCCACAGAACTTTTCCAGAAATCGCAAGCGCCTTTGCTCGAACTTGATTGGTCGACAAACGCCTTCATCTGTACAGAAGTGTCGACAAGAGGTGAGAACGTGTCCAGGACGCACAGTGAGGTGAAGCGGCTGAAGCTTTCCATAGTTTCGTTGATAGGCACGCAATCGAACAACATCGCTGCCACCACAAGGCCTTTTCGGCTGAAGGGAACACAACACAACGAAAGCAAATGTCAGAACCAGATATTTTAAGAAGTGGTTCACTTTATGGGAGGCGTGCATGGTACCGCTGCTCACACAAGTGCCAACACCGCACGCGAAGTTGAAGCAAAATTAAAAACTACCCGCCAAGTTTGTCTGCGCCATCGCGACTGGTTGAAACTGCCTCAGACCCGATGCCAGGGTCCAGACGAATCAACTGCATGGAAGTTCGCCAAGAAACCATCGAAGATTGTCTAACGCATGCAAGGCAAGCGTATCCCAACAGAGGTCCGTAGTTTCAAACTGGATACCTCATCGCGAGTTCTTTTCGGCCAGGGTGGGCATGCTCGCACTGATCGAACTGCGTTACCCGGAAATGCACTCTATCTGCTTCACCCGTGCCAGGTCAAAATGAAACTGGTCCTGCCACCTAGCATGGACGTACAAACTAAAGTTTGGGTCCCTTTTCATCGTCAGTAACAGCAGCGTTTGCGAGATATTTCCGAGACTGCTTCGATTGCTGTCGCTCATGTCCGGCTTTAGAAAAACGCGTGTCTCCTGTTGCCATCCAGATTCGATGTCACCAGTCGACCGATGTTGACAGCAGCCTCAAGACTCGATTTTGGAGCTTCCGGTTGTTGTCGATGCACTTCATGCAAAGCTGGAAGCCGCAATCTATGCTTCGCTTGCGTTGCTCATGGCCTTTGTCCACAGCCTCGGTGCGCCATTCGCAACGTTGACACCTTGTTATTGTCTGCTGTTCCCGCATGTCCACCATAACGTATCGTCTGAAAGGACTTTTTTCGTGCCCGAACGCCTGGTTCACCACTCAGTGCATGCTCTTGACGGGAACAGGAAGCTCGCCTCGGTGCCAAGGTTTATTCCCGCGTCCGACGCCATCTCCGACTACCACTAGCTTCTGTTATGCGATACCCTAGACGAGAAACCTGTCCTCTGTAGAGGCAAACGCATGCCATCGCGTTCGATAGAGGGCGTTTGGCATACAATACTGCCCATGATGAAAAAAGTAGCGGAACGCGAATTCCGGCTGCAGAAAGAGCCACGAAATTTCGATCCTTGTTCGCTCACTTCGTACGACGCGAGGACGCACTCTCCACTCGAAGCGATCGCTGCAATGCCGGGATTCCTCGTCAAAGACCCCTGTCCATGGAAAGCGAAGAGACGGGAGCGTCCGGGGGCGTATCCCGAGAGGCGCCTCATGCTGCAGTCGCGCGCTTTTCGTCCATGGCCACAAAGAGAGCTGGAATTGTCTTTCGAACGGAATCGATTATTCGGCGGGACAAATTCACTGAACTTTCGACTTGAGCTTGTGCGGAAGTCTTCAAAGGAAGACTTCAATTTTTTTCTGTCGTCAACCCAGCGGTGCAGATTGCCGCGTCCAGGACCTTCCTTGAAACAGAAAATCGAAAAACTGGAGAATGCGTGGTTTATGCATGCTGTATGAAATGAAAGGAGAAGAGTGGAGGCTTCTACGCAAGAAGTGGATGATAATATCGGGTAGTTTGCGAACTCATGTACAAGAGCGTCGCGACACATCTTGATTCGGGTGATGTAACAGATTCCAGCAGCTACGCGTCGCAGGAGACACGGACAAAAACGACCGGGCATCCTAAGAATACGCACCAGTCCATACATGCTTGTTGCTCTGCTTGAGATGCCGAGAATCTACATCGAAGAAAAAGTTCGGAGAAAAATCGCAAGGCAGTAACAGATGGAGCAGTTGAGTGTTCTCTCTTCATCGAACTAGGCTC